>NW_025533481.1:1002500-1247500 GCF_020615455.1 Coregonus clupeaformis | reverse complement strand
CATGATAGTTCGTTGGTGATGTGGACACCAAGGAACTTGAAGCTCTCAACTTGTTCCACTACAGCCCCGTCGATGAGAATGGGGGTGTTCTCAGTCCTATTTTTTTCCCTGTAGTCCACAATCATCTCCTTTGTCTTGGTCACGTTGAGGGAGAGGTTGTTATCCTGGCACCACATGGCCAGGTCTCTGACCTCCTCCCTATAGGCTGTCTCATCGTTGTCGGTGATCAGGCCTACCACTGTTGTGTCGTCGGCAAACTTAATGATGGTGTTGGAGTCGTGCCTGGCCATGCAGTCATGGGTGAACAGGGAGTACAGGAGGGGACTGAGCACGCACCCTGAGGGGCCCCCCGTGTTGAGGATCAGTGTGGCAGATGTGTTGTTACCTACCCTTACCACCTGGGGGCGGCCCGTCAGGAAATCCAGGATCCAGTTGCAGAGGGAGGTGTTTAGTCCCAGGATCCTTAGCTTAGTGATGAGCTTAGAGGGCACTATGGTGTTGAATGCTGAGCTGTAGACAATTAATAGCATTCTCACGTAGGTGTTCCTCTTGTCCAGGTGGGAAAGGGCAGTGTGGAGTGCAATAGAGATTGCATCATCGGTGGATCTGTTGGGGCGGTATGCAAATTGGAGTGGGTCTAGGGTTTCTGGGATAATGGTGTTGATGTGAGCCATGACCAGCCTTTCAAAGCACTTCATGGCTACAGATGTCAGTGCTACGGGTCGGTAGTCATTTAGGCAGGTTATCTTAGTGTCCTTGGGCACGGGGACTATGGTGGTCTGCTTGAAACATGTTGGTATTACAGACTCAGTCAGGGACATGTTGAAAATGTCAGTGAAGACACTTGCCAGTTGGTCAGCACATGCTCGGAGTACACGTCCTGGTAATCCGTCTGGCCCTGCGGCCTTGTGAATGTTGACCTGCTTAAAAGTCTTACTCACATCGGCTACGGAGAGCGTGATCACATAGTCATCCGGAACAGCTGGTGCTCTCATGCATGCTTCAGTGTTGCTTGCCTCGAAGCGAGCATAGAAGTGGTTTAGCTCGCCTGGAAGTATTGTGTAACTGGGCAGCTCGCGGCTGTGCTTCCCTTTGTAGTCTGTAATAGTTTTCAAGCCCTGCCACATCCGACGATGTGGCATGTAGTTAGGGGTAAAGTGACTATGCGTCTGTACAGTAGGCCTACAATAGGCAGGTAGGTGTAGTGTAGTGTAGTCCTACTATAGGCAGTTAGGTGTAGTGTAGTGTAGTCCTACTATAGGCAGGTAGAGGTAGTATAGTGTAGTCCTACTATAAGCAGGTAGGTGTAGTGTAGTCCTACTATAAGCAGGTAGGTGTAGTGTAGTGTAGTCCTACTATAGGCAGGTAGGTGTAGTGTAGTCATACTATAGGCAGGTAAGTGTAGTGTAGTGTAGTGTAGTCCTACTATATATAGGCAGGTAGGTGTAGTGTAGTCCTACTATAAGCAGGTAGGTGTAGTGTAGTGTAGTCCTACTATAGGCAGGTAGGTGTAGTTAGTGTAGTCCTACTATAGGCAGGTAGGTGTAGTGTAGTGTAGTCCTACTATAGGCAGGTAGGTGTAGTGTAGTCCTACCATAGGTAGGTAGGTGTAGTGTAGTCATACTATAGGCAGGTAGGTGTAGTGTAGTCCTACTATAGGCAGGTAGGTGTAGTGTAGTGTAGTCCTACCATAGGTAGGTAGGTGTAGTGTAGTCCTACTATAGGCAGGTAGGTGTAGTGTAGTCATACTATAGGCAGGTAGGTGTAGTGTAGTGTAGTCCTACTATAGGCAGGTAGGTGTAGTGTAGTGTAGTCCTACTATAGGTAGGTAGGTGTAGTGTAGTCCTACTATAGGCAGGTAGGTGTAGTGTAGTCCTACTATAGGCAGGTAAGTGTAGTGTAGTCATACTATAGGCAGGTAGGTGTAGTTAGTGTAGTCCTACTATAGGCAGGTAGGTGTAGTGTAGTGTAGTCCTACTATAGGCAGGTAGGTGTAGTGTAGTGTAGTCCTACTATAGGTAGGTAGGTGTAGTGTAGTCATACTATAGGCAGGTAGGTGTAGTGTAGTGTAGTCCTACTATAGGCAGGTAGGTATAGTGTAGTCCTACTATAGGCAGGTAGGTGTAGTATAGTGTAGTGTAGTGTAGTCCTACTATAGGCAGGTAAGTGTAGTGTAGTGTAGTCCTACTATAGGCAGGTAGGTATAGTGTAGTCCTACTATAGGCAGGTAGGTGTAGTATAGTGTAGTGTAGTGTAGTCCTACCATAGTCAGGTAGGTATAGTGTAGTCCTACTATAGGCAGGTAGGTGTAGTATAGTGTAGTGTAGTGTAGTGTAGTCCTACTATAGGCAGGTAGGTGTAGTGTAGTCCTACTATAGGCAGGTAGGTGTAGTATAGTGTAGTGTAGTGTAGTCCTACTATAGGCAGGTAGGTGTAGTGTAGTGTAGTCATACTATAGGCAGGTAGGTGTAGTGTAGTCCTACTATAGGCAGGTAGGTGTAGTATAGTGTAGTGTAGTGTAGTCCTACTATAGGCAGGTAGGTGTAGTGTAGTGTAGTCCTACTATATGCAGGTAGGTGTAGTGTAGTCCTACTATAGGCAGGTAGGTGTAGTATAGTGTAGTGTAGTGTAGTCCTACTATAGGCAGGTAGGTGTAGTGTAGTGTAGTCATACTATAGGCAGGTAGGTGTAGTGTAGTCCTACTATAGGCAGGTAGGTGTAGTATAGTGTAGTGTAGTGTAGTCCTACTATAGGCAGGTAGGTGTAGTGTAGTGTAGTCATACTATAGGCAGGTAGGTGTAGTGTAGTCCTACTATAGGCAGGTAGGTGTAGTATAGTGTAGTGTAGTGTAGTCCTACTATAGGTAGGTAGGTGTAGTGTAGTGTAGTCCTACTATAGGCAGGTAGGTGTAGTGTAGTCCTACTATAGGCAGGTAGGTATAGTGTAGTGTAGTCCTACTATAGGTAGGTAGGTGTAGTGTAGTCATACTATAGGCAGGTAGGTGTAGTGTAGTCCTACTATAGGCAGGTAGGTGTAGTGTAGTGTAGTCATACTATAGGCAGGTAGGTGTAGTGTAGTCCTACTATAGGCAGGTAGGTGTAGTATAGTGTAGTGTAGTGTAGTCCTACTATAGGTAGGTAGGTGTAGTGTAGTGTAGTCCTACTATAGGCAGGTAGGTGTAGTGTAGTCCTACTATAGGCAGGTAGGTATAGTGTAGTGTAGTCCTACTATAGGCAGGTAGGTGTAGTGTAGTCCTACTATAGGCAGGTAGGTATAGTGTAGTGTAGTCCTACTATAGGTAGGTAGGTGTAGTGTAGTCCTACTATAGGCAGGTAGGTATAGTGTAGTGTAGTTCTACTATAGGTAGGTAGGTGTAGTGTAGTGTAGTCATACTATAGGTAGGTAGGTGTAGTGTAGTCATACTATAGGTAGGTTGGTGTAGTGTAGTCCTACTATAGGCAGGTAGGTGTAGTATAGTGTAGTGTAGTGTAGTCCTACTATAGGTAGGTAGGTGTAGTGTAGTCCTACTATAGGCAGGTAGGTATAGTGTAGTGTAGTCCTACTATAGGTAGGTAGGTGTAGTGTAGTCCTACTATAGGTAGGTAGGTGTAGTGTAGTCATACTATAGGCAGGTAGGTGTAGTGTAGTCCTACTATAGGTAGGTAGGTGTAGTGTAGTCCTACTCTAGGCAGGTAGGTGTAGTGTAGTCCTACTCTAATGACACCAGTTGCTATCTGCTAGGGCAGTGGTTCTTAAACCTCTCCTCAGGGACCCCCAGACGTTTCACATTTTCCAAAGTAGCTCCCCTGATTCACCTAGTCAAGGGCCTGAACTAGCTCCCCTGATTCAAATCAAATCAAATCAAATCAAATTTTATTGGTCACATGCGCCGAATACAACAGGTGCAGACATTACAGTGAAATGCTTACTTACAGCCCTTAACCAACAGTGCATTTATTTTAAACAAAAAAGTAAGAATAAAACAACAACAAAAAAGTGTTGAGAAAAAAAGAGCAGAAGTAAAATAAAGTGACAGTAGGGAGGCTATATATACAATAAAATAAAGTGACAGTAGGGAGGCTATATATACAGGGGGGTACCGTTGCATAGTCAATGTGCGGGGGCACCGGCTAGTTGAGGTAGTTGAGGTAATATGTACATGTGGGTAGAGTTAAAGTGACTATGCATAAATACTTAACAGAGTAGCAGCAGCGTAAAAAGGATGGGGTGGGGGGGCAGTGCAAATAGTCCGGGTAGCCATGATTAGCTGTTCAGGAGTCTTATGGCTTGGGGGTAGAAGCAGTTGAGAAGTCTTTTGGACCTAGACTTGGCACTCCGGTACCGCTTGCCGTGCGGTAGCAGAGAGAACAGTCTATGACTAGGGTGACTGGAGTCTTTGACAATTTTGAGGGCCTTCCTCTGACACCGCCTGGTATAGAGGTCCTGGATGGCAGGGAGCTTTGCCCCAGTGATGTACTGGGCCGTACGCACTACCCTCTGTAGTGCCTTGCGGTCAGAGGCCAAGCAGTTGCCATACCAGGCGGTGATGCAACCAGTCAGGATGCTCTCGATGGTGCAGCTGTAGAATTTTTTTGAGGATCTGAGGACCCATGCCAAATCTTTTTAGTCTCCTGAGGGGGAATAGGCTTTGTCGTGCCCTCTTCACGACTGTCTTGGTGTGTTTGGACCATGATAGTTCGTTGGTGATGTGGACACCAAGGAACTTGAAGCTCTCAACCTGTTCCACTACAGCCCCGTCGATGAGAATGGGGGCGTGCTCAGTCCTCTTTTTTTTCCTGTAGTCCACAATCATCTCCTTTGTCTTGGTCACGTTGAGGGAGAGGTTGTTGTCCTGGCACCACACGGCCAGATCTCTGACCTCCTCCCCTAGGCTGTCTCATCGTTGTCGGTGATCAGGCCTACCACTGTTGTGTCGTCGGCAAACTTAATGATGGTGTTGGAGTCATGCCTGGCCATGCAGTCATGGGTGAACAGAGAGTACAGGAGGGGGACTGAGCACGCACCCCCTGAGGGGCCCCCCGTGTTGAGGATCAGTGTGGCAGATGTGTTGTTACCTACCCTTACCACCTGGGGGCGGCCCGTCAGGAAGTCCAGGATCCAGTTGCAGAGGGAGGTGTTTAGTCCCAGGATCCTTAGCTTAGTGATGAGCTTAGAGGGCACTATGGTGTTGAATGCTGAGCTGTAGTCAATGAATAGCATTCTCACGTAGGTGTTCCTCTTGTCCAGGTGGGAAAGGGCAGTGTGGAGTGCGATAGAGATTGCATCATCTGTGGATCTGTTGGGGCGGTATGCAAATTGGAGTGGGTCTAGGGTTTCTGGGATTATGCTGTTGATGTGAGCCATGACCAGTCTTTCAAAGCACTTCATGGCTACAGACGTCAGTGCTACGGGTCGGTAGTCATTTAGGCAGGTTATCTTAGAGTTCTTGGGCACGGGACTATGGTGGTCTGCTTGAAACATGTTGGTATTACAGACTCAGTCAGGGACATGTTGAAAATGTCAGTGAAGACACTTGCCAGTTGGTCAGCACATGCTCGGAGTACACGTCCTGGTAATCCGTCTGGCCCTGCGGCCTTGTGAATGTTGACCTGCTTAAAAGTCTTACTCACATCGGCTATGGAGAGCGTGATCACATAGTCGTCCGAACAGCTGGTGCTCTCATGCATGCTTCAGTGTTGCTTGCCTCGAGCGAGCATAGAAGTGGTTTAGCTCGTCTGGTAGGCTTGTGTCACTGGGCAGCTCAGCGGCTGTGCTTCCCTTTGTAGTCTGTAATAGTTTTCAAGCCCTGCCACATCCGACGAGCGTCAGAGCCAGTGTAGTATGATTCAATCTTAGACCTGTATTGACTCTTTGCCTGTTTGATGGTTCGTCGGAGGTCATAGCGGGATTTCTTATAAGCGTCCGGGTTAGAGTCCGCTCCTTGAAAGCGGCAGCTCTACCCCTTTAGCTCAGTGCGGATGTTTCCTGTAATCCATGGCTTCTGGTTGGGGTATGTACGTACGGTCACTGTGGGGACGACATCATCGATGCACTTATTGATGAAGCCAGTGACTGATGTGGTGTACTCCTCAATGCTGTCTGAAGAATCCCGGAACATGTTCCAGTCTGTGCTAGCAAAACAGTCCTGTAGCTTAGCATCTGCGTCATCTGACCACTTTTTTATTAGCCGAATCACTGGTGCTTCCTGCTTCAGTTTTTGCTTATAAGCAGGAATCAGGAGGATAGAGTTATGGTCAGATTTGCCAAATGGAGGGCGAGGGAGAGCTTTGTATGCGTCTCTGTGTGTGGAGTAAACGTGGTCTAGAGTTTTTTCCCCTCTGGTTGCACATTTAACATGCTGGTAGAAATGAGGTAGAACGGATTTAAGTTTCCCTGCATTAAAGTCCCCGGCTACTAGGAGCGCTGCATCTGGATGAGCGTTTTCCTGTTGATTAATGGCCTTGTACAACTCATTCAGTGCAATCTTAATGCCAGCATTGGTTTGTGGTGGTAAATAGACAGCTATGAAAAATATAGATGAAAACTCTCTTGGTAAATAGTGTGGTCTACAGCTTATCATAAGATACTCTACCTCAGGCGAGCAAAACCTTGAGACTTCCTTAGTATTTGATTTTGTGCACCAGCTGTTGTTTACAAATATACACAGACCGCCGCCCCTCGTCTTACCGGAGTCTGCCGTTCTGTCCTGCCGATGTAGCGTATAGCCTGCTAGCTGAATGTTGTCATTGTTGTCGTTCAGCCACGACTCCGTGAAACATAAGAGTCTGCCAAGGTGCTGTGTCAAGGGCTTGATGATTAGATGAATAATGTGTGCTACCTCTGGAATAGATCAAATCCATGGCATGGCTGGGGGTCCTCCAGGAGATAAACACTGTGTTACTAGTGCTAGGGCAAATGGCTTTGACTGCAGTCTGTATTTATGACAGTAGAGGCCTGTTCCATGGAGTGTTCTTACTTACCACTAATGGACGATGAGAGGTACAGAATGGATATACATTGTGTCTGTGGAAGGACCAGCTATGAGCACGCCTGTGGCTGATAAGCTTTATTCTTAATCAGCACTTAGGTCATGATAGAAGCTAAATGTAAAATTAAAACACTGGCTGTGTTCGAGAGGGAAGGATTCTTCTGAGGCTGACAGACGTCTGACCTCTTCAAAGCTGAAAGATCTGGTAGGAGAAGGGATTGAGAACATCAGGGTCTGCTGAAAAACAGAATAATGAAAGGCAAGCCTCTGAGAGAGAGGGATGAAAGAGGAGGAGGAGGAGGCGGAGGAAAATGACACAGCACCTTGGCAGAGTGAGAGGGAGAGTGTTAAATGTGGAACCAAGGATAGGTCCGACGCTGGCTAGTGTTGACAGAGGCTCCTCAGGGGACCAGGAGCAAAGCAGCTGGAGAGATGTAGATGGAATGGAACAACACACGCACTCACACACAGACACACACACAGACACACCCTCACTCTGGCTTCAAACACACCCACATGCACACCACATACACACACACACACAGACACACCCTCACTCTGGCTTCAAACACACCCACATGCACACCACAGACACACACACATACACACCCTCACTCTGGCTTCAAACACACCCACATGCACACCACATACACACACACACACACACACACAATCCAGCTTCAAACACACATCACATACACTCACACCCACATCAAATATAGAACGACACACAGACTAAGAGACGGAGACATTCAGACAGAGAAAAGTCGGTCAGGTCCCTGAGGTGGGGGTTGTGTAACGTCTGTCTCTCTCTTTTCTTCTCCTCCATCTGAGCAGATAACAGTGGGAACATGGAGTTTAGTCAGCTGGGAAGTCCTTTATCTGCCCACAAAGTCCCCCACTTTTCTTTCTTTAATGATCTCTTAACTTTCTTCTGGTGAAAACTACTTCATAGTTGTTGTTCTTCAAAGAGAAAGGAAGAGATGCTGTGTGTTCAAAGAATATTGAAGAGATGGTGTGTGTTCAAAGAATATGGAAGAGATGGTGTGTGTTCAAAGAGGCAGGAAGAGATGCTGTGTGTTCAAAGGGTCAGGGAAGAGATGCTGTGTGTTCAAAGAAACAGGAAGAGATGCTGTGTGTTCAAAGAGGCAGGAAGATATAATGTGTGTTCAAAGAGAGGGGAAGAGATGCTGTGTGTTCAAAGAAATAGGAAGAGATGCTGTGTGTTCAAAGAGTTAAGAAGAGATGCTGTGTGTCAGAAAGTAAAATACAAGGTCCGTTTTCCTCACTCACACACACACACACACACACACACACACACACACACACACACACACACACACACACACACACACACACACACACACACACACACACACACACACACACACACACACACACACACACACACACACATACACACACACACAGTCACACACAGTCACACACACACACACACACACACACACACACACACACACACACACACACACACACACACACACACACACACACACACACACACACACACACACACACACAGTCACACACAGTCACACACTGTGTCACAGATCAAAGCCAACAGGGTGTGACATTGACTCACACGGAGGTTACCGCCTGAAGCAGAGGGAAGTGTCCACTTCTGTCAGAGTCAGTATGGCCGCGCGTGTGTGTGTGTGACAGGGTGCCCTGCTGTCTGCTCTCTCCTGTCCAGTCAGTGACAGTTACTAATGCAGCACTAACCTCTGTCACAACCTGCTTTGTGCCATGACACCCCTTTCCAGACCAGTAGAACACACACAAACACTCTCTCTCTGTCTCTCTGTCTCTCTGTCTCTCTGTCTCTCTGTCTCTCTGTCTCTCTCTCTCTCTCTCTCTCTCTCTCTCTCTCTCTCTCTCTCTCTCTCTCTCGCTCTCTCTCTCTCTCTCTCTCTCCTCTCCAAACACACTTGTCCCCAAGATAAAGGTTTAAGTGAAAATAGTTTAATGATTGCTTTTCTTCTGGAGATAAAAGAAATCCACTTTCCCCCATTCATAACTAAAGAGCAGGAGGCAAAAAGTCATATTCATTTTCGTACTGTCTGTTCTTGGCATGCTCGTGCAAGCACACACACTTTCCCTCTATTTCTCTTTGGCCGATTACAATGAGAAATTGGCGTATTCTGCTCAGTGGTAGAGGGAGGCTGTGATTATGAGAATCGGTTGAGAATGACTCCATGTTGTGAGTGTGACAGCACCCTGGAAAGAGGAGAGATGGGATGAGATGAGACGACAGGCTCGTTTGATTTCTCACCATAGAAATAGATCTATTTAAACTCTCATGTGATTGCCCTCTAGGACCTGGACTTAGTGAGACGGATGGAGAGAAAAAACCATTTAGAATAGGGTTGTCTTCGCTGCTGTGTGTGTGTGTTTGTGTGGGTAGTAGTTTGACGGATTGATATGAGTGCTCTTTTCTATCAACGTTATGTTTCATATCCGAGAAACAGGATAGTGTAATTTCTCTCGGGAGTCACTTCGTACCGTAACCTCACCAAATGTCCGTTATTACACCTTAAGGCTGTGGAATACAGGCAGATCACTCAAGAGTGACTTCGAAATTGGATGTCTATCAATGTCCTGAGGATGTCGGGAAATGCCTTCAAAACCGGCCACTACGGCTCTGGATCAGAAGGTTGTGTGTTCGATCCCTGTGCTGGACACTAGTTTTTTCGTTTGTTAATGTTTGAACCCTACCCAAACCTTAACCCTTACCTTAATAACCATTTGGAATGATTGCCTAAACACAATGTTTAAACCCTATGACAAACCTTTACCCTTACCTTAACAATTCGGAATGAGTGCCTAAACGTCATGTTTAACCCTACCCCAAACCCTACCAGGCCAAGCACGCCTCCAACTCAATCATCAAGTTTGCAGACGACACAACAACAGTAGGCCTGATTACCAACAATGAGAGCCTCCTGTCGGGCTGTATCACCGCCTGGTATGGCAACTACACCGCCCGCAACCGCAGGGCTCTCCAGAGGGTGGTGCAGTCTGCCCAACGCATCACCGGGGGCAAACTTCCTGCCCTCCAGGACACCTACAGCACCCGATGTCACAGGAAGGCCAAAAAGATGATCAAGGACAACAACCACCCGAGCCACTGCCTGTTCACCCTGCTATCATCCAGAAGGCGAGGTCAGTACAGGTGCATCAAAGCTGGGACTGAGAGACTGAAAAACAGCTTCTATCTCAAGGCCATCAGACTGTTAAATAGCCATCACTAGGCGGCTTCCACCCGGTTACGTAACCCTGCACCTTAGAGGCTGCTGCCCTGTATACATAGACATGGAATCACTGGCCACTTTAATAATGGAACACTAGTCACTTTAATAATGTTTACTTATTTTTGCTTTACTCATCTCATATGTATATACTGTATTATATTCTACTGTATTTTAGTCTATGCAACTCTGACATTGCTCGTCCTAATATTTATATATTTCTTAATTCCGTTATTTTACATTTAGATTTGTGTGTATTGTGTGTATTGTTGTGAATTGTTAGATATTACTGCACTGTTGGAGCTAGAAACACAAGCATTTTGCTACACCCGCAATAACATCTGCTAAACATGTGTATGTGACCAATAAACTTGGATTTGATTTGATTCGAACCCTTACCTTAACCGTTCGGAATGAGTGCCTAAACTTCATGTTTTAACCCTAGCAAAAACCTTAATCCTTAACCTTCTAAATTTGACGTTTGGAGAAATGTGGATAAACATCTAATTCTGCCATGAGACTATGAGAGCTTTTTGCAGGAATAAGGTGTTGCCTGTTTAAAATGTGCTCCATGTGTTGCGTTCCCCACAGACCAAAGGTTGATTCTCTGTTGATGAGTATGAAGCGCGTCAGTCTGGTTGCTAACAGAAGTAGGAATTCACCTTGACTATTGCCTGAAACTGGATGGATAGATTGGTGCCTGCGTGATATCACATGTGTATTTAGCCTATGAGATGTGTGGAGGCGGAGGGAGCAGAAAAGAGATTGAGGGATAGAGGAGAGGGTGGAATCCAGAGAAGTTGGGGAGCGGTTAAGAGGGATAGAGGAGAGGGTGGAATCCAGAGAAGTTGGGGAGCGGTTAAGAGGGATAGAGGAGAGGGTGGAATCCAGAGAAGTTGGGGAGCGGTTAAGAGGGATAGAGGAGAGGGTGGAATCCAGAGAAGTTGGGGAGCGGTTAAGAGGGATAGAGGAGAGGGTGGAATCCAGAGAAGTTGGGGAGCGGTTAAGTTGAGGAGGATTAGCGGAGAACAAAAATGGAGGAGAGAGTAATGAGGTCTGTAGAAGGAGAACAGGAGGGTGGGCGGGGTTAATCAATTATCTTTAATGGGATGTCGTGTGCCAAAGTGTGTGCGTGTGCGTGTGTGTGTGCGGCTAATCGATATCTTTGTATCACTCACCTGGGTCCAACTCCCATGCTGCAGGAGATAAACCTGTCTCTGCTCTCCTGGTGTATAGGGGTGGTGGGATGGGGTTGTGTGTGTGTGTGTGTGTGTGTGTCTGTGGGCTACAGCCGGGGAGAGGACTTGGATTTGCAGCTACCATAAAGGGTTATTTAGAGAGAGAGAGTGAGCGATAGAGGGAGAGGCAGAGATACAGAGAGAGAGAGAGATAGAGAGGATGAGGGAGATTGGAGATTTAGTTTGTGGAGAATGAGAAATGCTTTTGCAGCAGTTGCTGTCAAATCTAAGGTCAGAACCAATGAATTCATCAGAGCAGGCTGGATCAATGTTGATACTTTCAATGCTTAGGAGTAGTGATGTGGTGATGCTGTGAAGTTGGTTGAGCTTTGATATGATATGCTGATCATCAGAGCATTCTTTCTCTTGTTTTTTACATTTTACATTTACATTTTTAGTCATTTAGCAGACGCTCTTATCCAGAGCGACTTACAGTTAGTGAATACATCTTTTTTTTTTTTTTTATACTGCCCCCCCCCGTGGGAATCAAACCCACAACCCTGGCGTTGCAAACGCCATGCTCTATCAACTGAGCTACATCCCTGCCGGCCATTCCCTCCCCTACCCTGGACGACGCTGGGCCAATTGTGCGCCGCCCATGAGTCTCCCGGTCGCGGCCGGCTGTGACAGAGCCTGGATTCGAACCAGGATCTCTAGTGGCACAGTTAACACTGCGATGCAGTGCCTTAGACCACTGTACTGTTTGGGGCAATATCTGTGTCCCAAATAGCACCAAACACATTTGCAATGAACACTAACTGACCTCTTTGTATTGAAGTAGAAATGATATGTGACATTTCACTTTCTATCTGTTTTCACCCTTAGGTAGATTTTCTTGACTTTTCTGTTTTGAGTGAAAGGAAAAGAAGAGGTTGAGAATCAGAGAAATAGAAAGAAAAAGAATAACAGGAAGTTGAGGGTTGTTTACGATGCATCTTCAGAATACACAATCGGCTCACGTAACCTCGACTTACTCCATAATTCAACACTTGATACCAGTTGGTCCAACTGCTATTCAATACAAAAAAATGCTGTCTCTCTCCACCTCCATCCATCCCTGCCTCCCTCCCTCTGTCTCCTCCTCTCTCCCTAGCTTCTTCCCTCTCCCCCTCCCCCCCCCTTCATTTTTACAGCAAAAAATGTTCTGTTTCAGTGTCCTTAGATTGGACTGTTCAGCACTAAACCAGGGGGTAAGAGATTTCCTATAAACCAAGCAGGCTAGATGAATGTCTCTGGCTAACCTCTCCTCGCCCAGCCAATCCCTCTAAAAGTACCTGTCTGATTTATCCCCTCTCTCCACAATAGAGGCTGTAATGGGCTGTATTCATATATTTGTATTTTATTAACAGGGATGAGGGGTCGAGACAGCCATTAACCAGATTGATGGTGTGTGTTGGGTAAAGAAGATGCCATAAAGCCCTTAAATGTTAATGCTGTAGTGTGTGTGTGTGTGTGTGTGTGTGTGTGTGTGTGTTCTCCACAGTGAAACCATGATGTGGAGGGTAGGAGGGGCATATGGACAGTAGCTAACTCAGAACAGGTAATGCTGTATGACTGGGAGACAAGATGAATGACGCCTGGCAATGTTATGGAGACTATGGTGGAGCCCAGGCACATTTACACCCATTATTTAATGAAGAGAATGATGAAAAGTGGATGCATCTATAAATATCAGCAGGGAGGGGAACGTAGAGTGGCGGGGGGGGGGATCATTGATGCAATTAACATTTCACAAACGGACAGAGAGAGAGAGAAAGAGACTCCTCTTCTGCCCTCCTCCTATCCTCCTCTCCTCCTCTTCTGCCCTCCTCCTCTCCTCCTCTTCTGCTCTCCTCCTATCCTCCTCTTCTGCCCTCCTCCTCTCCTCCTATTTTGCTCTCCTCCTCTTCTGCCCTCCTCCTCCTCTTCTGCCCTCCTCCTCTCCTCCTCTTCTGCCCTCCTCCTCTCCTCCTCTTCTGCTCTCCTCCTATCCTCCTCTTCTGCCCTCCTCCTCTCCTCCTCTTCTTCTGCCCTCCTCCTCCTCTTCTGCCCTCCTCCTCCTCTTCTGCCCTCCTCCTCTCCTCCTCTTCTGCCCTCCTCCTCTCCTCCTCTTCTGCTCTCCTATCCTCCCTCTTCTGCCCTCCTCCTCTCCTCCTATTTTGCTCTCCTCCTCTTCTGCCCTCCTCCTCCTCTTCTGTCCTCCTCCTCTCCTCCTCTTCTGCCCTCCTCCTCTCCTCCTCTTCTGCTCTCCTCCTATCCTCCTCTTCTGCCCTCCTCCTCTCCTCCTCTTCTGCCCTCCTCCTCTCCTCCTCTTCTGCTCTCCTCCTATCCTCCTCTTCTGCCCTCCTCCTCTCCTCCTCTTCTGCTCTCCTCCTCTTCTGCCCTCCTCCTCCTCTTCTGCCCTCCTCCTCTCCTCCTCTTCTGCCCTCCTCCTCTCCTCCTCTTCTGCTCTCCTCCTATCCTCCTCTTCTGCCCTCCTCATATCCTCCTCTTCTGCCCTCCTCCTCTCCTCATCTTCTGCTCTCCTCCTCTTCAGCCCTCCTCCTCCTCTTCTGCCCTCCTCGTATCCTTCTCTACTGCCCTCCTCCTCTTCTGCCCTCATCCTAGTGACTCCAAAATGACACAATACATTATTTACCATTAAATTCTATTGGGCACAAAACAATCTGAAACACAACGAAAACAAACAGCAAATGCATCCAAAAAATGTATAGAGTCACAAGCTTGATGTAGTCATTCCGTGCTATGAATATGGGACCAAATACTAAACTTTTGACTACTTTAATACACATATAAGTGAATTTGTCCTAATATTTTTGGTCCCCTGAAATGGAGGGACTATGTACAAAAAGTGCTGTAATTTCTAAACGGTTCACCTGAAATGGATGAAAATACCCTAACATTAAAGCTGACAGTTTGCACTTTAACTCCATAGTCTTTGTATAATTTCAAAGTGCTGGACTACAAAGCCAAAACAAACAAAACTATGTCACTGTCCCAATATTTAGGAGCTCACTGTATCTAAGATGGAGGACCAGTGCATGTATATGTGGATGTGGTTGTACATGTATGCGAAGATAAAGAGAGCTATTGTTCTCATTGAGACACAGGTAACTACACCAGAGGCAGGTGTAAGGCCTAGCACAGGTATAGAGATTCAGAATGACATGTGACCTATCTGAGAAGGATGGATGGTAGAGGAAGGACAGGGACAGAGAAAGGAGGATAGGAGAGAGGGAGAGAGAGGAAAGCGACAGAGGTGGAGAGAGGAGAACAAAGGAAATAGTGATATAAAGGAGGAGAAGAGAGGACATCCACAGACCACCGCCAGGTTCATTCCTGTAATAGCCATCTATTTCCTTCTCCACTAGAAGCCGCTCCGGCTGTGACACCGGGATGACTTCGTCTCGTCTCCCCGCCTGAGAGAGTGTTGTCTCGTTTCTGATTGGCGGTGTGGCAGGCGTACAAATGGAGAATGGCGAGATGGAGCGGAGGAATTTCTGCATCCTGAATGCTACCCTATCCTCTATATAGTGAACTACTTTTGACCAGGGCCCATTGGGTGCAGAGTGCAGAGTAGTGCACTATGTAGGTAATAGGGTGCTATTTGGGAGGTGTCCATTGATTTGCGCTCCATGGATCAGATTAAATTGCCCCCCTACTGCCGTCTCCTGCCCCCCACTCCACCCACCACCCCCTCCCACACTCAGACCCTGTTAACGTGTGTGTGTGTGTGTACCACGTCACCCTGACTCCGGGACTAACCCTGTCATTTTGCGCCTGTCACATTCTGTTAAGTGTGGTTAACACTCCTCTACTCCTCCCGCCATCTCATTCCTCCATCTCCAACTACATCCATCACATCAATCGAGACCCCCGCCGTTAAACACCATCTCCCATTCTGGTGTCTGATTCATTACCTCCCTTAAACCTCCTCCTGAAATAACAGCTTGGTGGCCCAGTCTCCAATCATCAGCTCCAGCCCTCTATTTCTCTCTCTCTCTCTCTCTCTCTCTCTCTCTCTCTCTCTCTCTCTCTCTCTCTCTCTCTCTCTCTCTCTCTCTTTCTCTCTTTCTCTCTCAATCCAATTCAAATGTTAAATAAGCTTTATTTTCATGGAAGGATAAGACCAGTTTTGCCAAATCAATGCACACAACAAATATTAAATATACATACATTTATATCCTATGAATTTCTTCATGATACTTCAGATTTCAGGCGTCCATAACATTTAAATGTTCTATTAAGATGAATGAAGTTTAACTGCAAGATTAGCCAATGCTATCCTGTGAAGAAGAGCAGGGAGGAACTGCATTGAAATTCAGTTTCATTCCACATCAAAATAGGTTTTTAATGTGTGATATACTTTGATTTATTCCTTTTGGATGCTTCTTGTATTGGGATTTCTATCACACTCATGCAGTGGATCAAGAAAATATTGAGCACAGTCAGTAACAATACATTGGCTTTGGCTTTTGGTTGTTGGGGTGAGGCTTTGGTTGTTGGGGTGAGGTTTTGGAAGAATGTGGTTAAATGAGTGAGGAGAGCTTTTATTTGTAGGGGAAGAACTGAATTTATTGAATACATTACATACTGTGAGTGCTGAATCGCCTAGTTTGTATCCACTAACCACTGGGCACAAACTGGTTGAATCAACGTTGTTTCAACATCATTTGTCAACGTATTGTGATGTGGAATCTACGAGGAAAATACATTGGATTTGAAAAAAGTCTTCAACGTAAACTTGTTTTGAGGGTAACATTTTTACCACAGGATTGTCATCATGGTAACCAAATTTCAACATTTACAAGAACGTCAGACCTTCAACGTTATGTCCTCTATCAGAAGAAACATAACAATAAGCTGTGCAGCATCTCCTACTGGAGCATTCAGGATTTTAACCAAGCCCAGCCCTGCTTAGCTATGATGTCACTGACTATTACCAATGTGCTATCGTGAGAATGATTGTTGAGAGATCTCCACTAACTAAATAGATTCACTGTTGCCATCAAAGTCATTCCAAAGGGTAGGTTTAACAGAGCAAATGTGGCCATACTCTATCACTCATACATCACCAATTGTGCAAGTTCTCCCACTTAAAAAGATGAGAGAGGCCTGTAATTTTCATCATAGGTACACGTCAACTATGACAGACAAATTGAGCATTTTTTTCTCTAGAAAATCACATTGTAGGATTTTTAATGAATTTATTTGCAAATTATGGTGGAAAATAAGTATTTGGTCACCTACAAACAAGCAAGATTTCTGGCTCTCACAGACCTGTAACTTCTTCTTTAAGAGGCTCCTCTGTCCTCCACTCGTTACCTGTATTAATGGCACCTGTTTGAAATTGTTATCAGTATAAAAGACACCTGTCCACAACCTCAAACAGTCACACTCCAAACTCCACTATGGCCAAGACCAAAGAGCTGTCAAAAGACACCAGAAACAAAATTGTAGACCTGCACCAGGCTGGGAAGACTGCATCTGCAATAGGTAAGCAGCTTGGTTTGAAGAAATACTACTACTACTACTACTACTACTACTACGACAACGACGACGACGACGACGACGACGACGACGACGACGACGACGACGACGACGACGACTACGAAGAAGAAGAAGAAGAAGAAGAAGAAATCATCAACTGTGGGAGCAATTTTTAGGAAATGGAAGACATACAAGACCACTGATAATCTCCCTCGATCTGGGGCTCCACGCAAGATCTCACCCTGTGGGGTCAAAATGATCACAAGGACGGTGAGCAAAAATCCCAGAACCACACGGGGGGACCTAGTGAATGACCTGCAGAGAGCTGGGACCAAAGTAACAAAGCCTACCATCAGTAACACACTACGCCACCAGGGACTCAAATCCTGCAGTGCCAGACGTGTCCCCATGCTTAATCCAGTACATGTCCAGGCCCGTCTGAAGTTTGCTAGAGTGCATTTGGATGATCCAGAAGAGGATTGGGAGAATGTCATATGGTCAGATGAAACCAAAATAGAACTTTTTGGTAAAAATTCAACCCGTCGTGTTTGGAGGACAAAGAATTCTGAGTTGCATCCAAAGAACACCATACCTACTGTGAAGCATGGGGATGGAAACATCATGCTTTGGGGCTGTTTTTCTGCAAAGGGACCAGGACGACTGATCCGTGTAAAGGAAAGAATGAATGGGGCCATGTATCGTGAGATTTTGAGTGAAAACCTCCTTCCATCAGCAAGGGCATTGAAGATGAAACGTGGCTGGGTCTTTCAGCATGACAATGATCCCAAACAAACCGCCCGGGCAACGAAGGAGTGGCTTCGTAAGAAGCATTTCAAGGTCCTGGAGTGGCCTAGCCAGTCTCCATATCTCAACCCCATAGAAAATCTTTGGAGGGAGTTGAAAGTCTGTGTTGCCCAGCGACAGCCCCCAAAACATCACTGCTCTAGAGGAGATCTGCATGGAGGAATGGGCCAAAATACCAGCAACAGTGTGTGAAAACCTTGTGAAGACTTACAGAAAACGTTTGACCTGTGTCATTGCCAACAAAGGGTATATAACAAAGTATTGAGAAACTTTTGTTATTGACCAAATACTTATTTTCCACCATAATTTGCAAATAAATTCATTAAAAATCCTACAATGTGATTTTCTGGAGAAAAAAATTCTCATTTTGTCTGTCATAGTTGACGTGTACCTATGATGACAATTACAGGCCTCTCTCATCTTTTTAAGTGGGAGAACTTGCACAATTGGTGGCTGACTAAATACTTTTTTTCCCCACTGTAGCATTTGCAAAGTCATCAACAGCTATTGTTCCAATTCAACCCAGGATTCAACAAAAAATTGACAGTAGACAGGCCTAGGGTTTCAAGCTCTGGTTGATTTCAAATGTAATGAAATGTAATGATATTGAATTATGTTTGGTTGTCAACGCAACCAAATATCAACATTTGAAGGAAATGTATCTTCTGCTTGGATATTTCCATCTGTGCCACAGACTTAGTCTGGCTTTAATTCCATTTTGTTTTCAAATTAATAACTGATGTGTTGGATTCACGTCTCCATCTCAACCAAAAATGTAAGTTAAATAGGACTAAATCAAATCAAACTTTATTTAAAGTGCATTTAAAGTTTGATTTGATTAGTCCTACTTTGATTTTTGTTTGAGATGGAGACGTAAATCCAACACATCAATTATTAATTTGGTGGCAAAATGGAATTAAAGCCAGACAGTGGTACAGATGGAGCTATGAAAGCAGAAGATTAATCTCCTTCAAATGTTGATATTTGGTTGCGTTGAACCAAACACAATTCAGTATCACTTTTGAAATACAATAAATAGCCTATTTACTTGTTGACAAATTATATGTTGGATTCACTTTTCCATCTCAAATAAAAGTGAATTAAAGAATGGGATTAAGTCAGTTGCTCTGATGGAACTATCCAAGCAGTAGATACATCTCCTTTAAATGTTAATATTTGGTTGAGTTGTCAACAAAACACAATTCAATATTACTTTTGTTATACAGTATATAGCCTAAAGTTAAAGGTCCAATGCAGCCGTTTCTATCTCAATATCAAATCATTTCTGGGTAACAATTAAGTACCTTACTGTGATTGTTTTCAATTAAAATGGTCAAAAAGAAACAAAAAATAGCTTCTTAGTAAAGAGACATTTCTCAAGCAATAATATTGCTAGGAATGTCTGGGAGTGGTCTGAGTGGGGAGGGGAAAACTGACTAGATGTTATTGGCAGAGAGGTTTGAAACTCTCTTTCATATTGGTCTATAAACTAATTTACTGCCTGGTGATGTCACAATGCAGGCCAGAACTCCACCCCACCAAAACAGGCTGAAATTTCAGGCAGTCTTTTCAAACAGCTCCTACACTAAAAGGACATTATCATTTTCACAATTTCATAGTATTATTCCAACCTCATAGTGTGGAAATATAAAACACAGAAAAATCATGTTTTTAACTGCACTGGGCTATCTTACAAACTAATGTAACATTTAACCTTAAAATTAGTAACACATCCATGGCCACATTTTGAGGTTACTGTAACTATAAATGTCTTCTAATGTAATCATATAAAGCTTGAATGTTCAAGATAGCATGCATAGGTCGTCGCAGGTCTGTGGAGATCTTCACAATTGCTTTCATAATCTGCGCAGAATGTCGAACGGCATTGATCAATTGCACCATGTACTTTTAATGTAATCTCAACTGCAATCCAAGTCATTTGGTTCTGCTGTTAGATGAAGAACAGTGATCAGTAACACATTAATCGGTTGTATAGATAAACAAAATATCTGACATTGTATTCCCATTTGAACTTTGGTGTGCTTTTAAATGGTTGAAAGCGCAGTGATAGACATTTGGATGATAACTAAACCAAAAATCAGACATAGTTTTTTCATTGGAATTTGGTTGTGCTTTTAGATGGTAGAAAGCATAGTGATAACACCCCTTTTGTCTTGCCCATTCTGAATGGCACACATACATAATCCATGTCTCAATTGTCTCAAGGCTTAAAAATCCTTATTTAACCTGTCTCCTCCCCTACACTGATTGAAGTGGATTTAACAAGTGACATTCACCTGTATTCACCTGGTCAGTCTATGTCATGGAAAGAGCAGAATGTTTTGTACACAGTGTAGGTTGTAATCCATTATCCATTATCTAACCCTAATTATCCACGTTGAGATGACGTGGTGTGCCGAGTGGGTAGTTTAATGTCTTACAGACCTATAGCTAAGCAGCCCATTCGTAACCACTTTCTTAGACATTTTCCTATAACAATTATACATGGAATCAGTTATTAATTGATGGGCCCTTTCAGTTAGTCAGAGTTACCATATGCTCATGTGTGTTTCGCTACAAACAACTCAGTCACTGTCTCTTTTACCACAGGAGTTGGCAAAAACAACCCCTGCCTCCCCATTCCAAGCAGCATCTAGGCCTAAACCCAAACCCATTCATATTGTCAGTCCAACAAGCCAAGCACCACTAGGTGGCAGTAGTGATCTTTAACAGATACCCTGTTCTCCCCCAGTCTCCAGTGGTCTTCCCCGGTTCTCTCGAAGGTAGCCTGGAACGTTGATGTATTTGTTTATCAAATGTTGAGTAGGCTTTAGTGTATTGGCCTACTGTCTGCCTTGGCTCACCACAGCTCGGCTGCAGACAGATGAACAGATAAATTGATCTATGTGCACATGATTCTGATGTGAGATACCGACCTCACCAATCAATACTTATTGTCCAGTAATGGTCTCTGGAAAGAGACAAGGAGCAAGGAGCACTCTCTCTCTCTCCTTCTCCCTTTTTTTATTATTCTCTGTCTTTCTCTCTCCTTCTCTATCTCTCTCTCCTTCTCCCCCCACTTACTCTCTCCTTCTGTCATTTTCTTTCTTTCTTTCTTTCTTTCTTTCTTTCTTTCTTTCTTTCTTTCTTTCTTTCTTTCTTTCTTTCTTTCTTTCTTTCTTTCTTTCTTTCTTTCTTTCTTTCTTTCTTTCTTTCTTTCTTTCTTTCTTTCTTTCTTTCTTTCTTTCTTTCTCTCTCTCTCTCTCTCTCTCTCTCTCTCTCTCTCTCTCTCTCTCTCTCTCTCTCTCTCTCTCTGTCTCTGTCTCTGTCTCTTTCTCTCTCTCTCATATAAGTACAAGACTGTACATGAGTGTAAGTTTGTTTCCCAGTTGGCCATTGGGTTATCACTTTGTGGCCTATAATGTCACAAAGTCCTAGTTGGCTTGTGTTTTGTTGTTCAGTCTTCTTACATGTTGTGCATTAACATTCCTGCCACTAACGCAGATGCTTCCATCCAGAGAGACTTACATCAAATCCATTTTTATTTGTCACATGCTTCGTAAACAACAGGTGTAAACTAACAGTGAAATGTTTACTTACGGGCCATTCCCAACAATGCAGAGAAATAATAGAAAAATAATAACATAAGGAATAAATACACAATGAGTAACAATAACCTCCTGTAGCTCAGTTGGTAGCGCATGGCGCTTGCAACGCCAGGGTTGTGGGTTCGATTCCCACGGGGGGCCAGTATGAAAAATGTATGCACTCACTAACTGTAAGTCACTCTGGATAAGAGCGTCTGCTAAATGACTAAAAAAATAAAAATTACTTGGCTATATAAATGGGGTAGCAATACAGAGTCGATGTGCAGGGGTATGAGGCTATTGAGGTAGATATGTACATATAGGTAGGGATAAAGTGACTAGGTAACAGGATAGATAATAAACAGTAACAGCAGCGCATGTGATGAGTCAAAAGAGTTTAGTGCAAAAAGGGTCAATGCAGATAGTTAAATAGTCAACCAATAGCTACCCGGACTAACTATTTAGCAGTCTTATGGCTTGGAGGTAGAAGCTGTTCAGGGTCCTGTTGTGTCCAGACTTGGTGCATCAGTCCCACTTGCTGTGCGGTAGCAGAGAGAACAGTCTATGACTTGGGTGGCTTGAGTCTTTGACCATTTTTAGGGTCTTCCTCTGACACCACTTGGTATACAGGGTCCTGGATGGCAGGAAGCTTGGCCCCAGTGATGTACTGGGCCGTACGCACTACCCTCTGTAGCGCCTTATGGTCGTATGCCAAGCAGTTGCCATACCAAGCAGTGATGCAGCCAGTCAAGATGCTCTCAATGGTGCAGCTGTAGAACTTTGAGAACCTGAGGGGGAATCTTTTCAGCCTCCTGAGGGGGAAGAGGCATTGTCGTGCCCTCTTCACAACTGTGTTGGGCTGTGTGGACCATGATAATTCCTTAGTGATGTGGACACCGAGGAACTTGAAGCTCTCGACCTGCTCCGCTACAGCCCCGTCGATGTAGATTGGGGCGTGCTTGGCCCTCTGTTTCTTGTAGTCCACAATCAGCTCCTTGATGGTGTTGATGTGAGCAATGACCAGCCTTTCAAAGCATTTTATGGCTAGAGATGTCAGTGCTACAGGCCGAATGTCGTTTAGACAGGTTACCTTGGCGTTCTTGTGCACAGGGACTATGGTGGTCTGCTTGAAACATGTAGGTGTTACCGACTGAATCAGGGAGAGGTTGAAAGTGTCAGTGAAGACACTTGCCAGCTGGTCAGCACATGCTCTGAGTACACGTCCTGGTAATCTGTCTGACCCCAGGGCCTTGTGAATGTTAACCTGGTTAAAGTTCTTACTCACATGGGCTACAGAGAACATGATCACACAGTCGTCCGGAACAGCTGGTGCTCTCATGCATGGCTCAGTGTTGCTAGCCTCTAAGCGAGCATAGAAGGCATTTAGCTCGTCTGATAGGCTTGCGTCACTGGACAGCTCATGGCTGGGTTTCCCTTTGTAATCTGTGATAGTTTGCAAGCCCTGCCACATCCGACGAGCGTCAGAGACGGTGTAGTAAGATTCGATCTTGATGCTGTATTGACACTTTGCCTATTTGATGGTTCGTCGGAGGGCGTAGCGGGAGTTTTTATAAGCGTCCGGATTAGTGTCCCGCTCCTTGAAAGTGGCAGCTCTAGCCTTTAGCTCAGTGTGGCTGTTGCCTGTAATCCATGGCTTCTGGTTGGGATATGTACATATGGTCACTGTGGGGATGATGTTGTCGATACACTTATTAATGAAGCGGTGACTGATGTGGTAAACTCCTCAATGCCATTGGATGAGTCCCGGAAGATATTCCAGTCTGTACTAGCGAAACAGTCCTGTAGCTTAGCATCCACTTCATCGGACCACTTCCATGTCACTGGTACTTCTTGTTTGAGTTTTTGCTTGTAAGCAGTAATCAGAAGGATAGAGTTATGGTCAGATTTGCCAAATGGAGGGCGAGGATACACTTTTATGCATCTCTGTGTGCGGAGTGAAGGTGATCTAGAGCTAGAATTTCAGTTTTCCTGCATGAAAGTCACCTGCCACTAGGGACGCCACCTCTGGGTGATCATTTTCTTGTTTACTTATGGCCCTATACAGCTTGTTGAGTGCGGTCTTAGTGCCAGCATTGGTTTGTGGTAGTAAATAGACAGCTATGAAAAATATAAATGAAAAACTCTTTTGCTAAATAGTATGGTTTACAGCTTATCATGAGGTATTCTAACTCAGGCGAGCAGAACCTTGAGACTTCCTTAATATTAGAGATCACGCCCCTAATGTTGTTAACAAAGAGTCACACATGCCCTACCCTGAGCTTCCCCGATGCCACCGTTCTGTTCTGCCGATGTATAGAAGAAACAGCTAGATTTACATTGACCATGTTCTTGTTCAGCCACGACTCTGAGAAACATAGGATATTACTGTTCTTCAGATCACGTTGATAGGATAATCTTGAACGGCGTTCATCCAGTTTATTCTTCAGTGATTGCACATTCTCCAATAGAACAGAGGGTAATGGTGTTTTATCCACTCTCCGACGTAGTCTCGTCAGGTATCCTGCACTCTGGCCTCTATAGCGCCGTCTCCTCCTTCTTCAAGTCGTGGGGATTTAAGCCTGGTCCCGGTTAATCAATATGTCTTTCGCCGTTGACTCATTGAAGTAGAAGTCCTCGTCCAAATCGAGGTTAATGATGGCTGTTCTGATGTCCAGAAGATCTTTTCGGTCATAGGAAATGATTGGCGGAAACATTACGTACCAGAAATGTAAGATCTCCTAAAAAAAAATACACAAAATGGCACAATTGAACCCGTAAAACGGCCGCTATTCCCTCCTATATACATAGCATAGCATACAGTAAGAATACTTAACAGGCCATGGAGGTTGCATTATGCATTAAAGATTGACAACATTTAATACTGTCATGACGTCCTCCAAGCTGCCTCCTCTCCTTGTTTGGGCAGGCTTCGGCGTTCGTCGCCACCGGCCTTCTAGCCACTGCCGCTCCTCTTCTCATCATTCCATTTGTTTTGTCTTGGTTTTTACACACACCTGGTTCATATCCCCTCATCAGCCCCTGTATAAATATTTCCTCTGCCCCCCATGTCTTTGTGTGTGATTGTTTACACGTGGAGGTGTCAATAGCTCGGTGGAGCATTATGTACTTTATCGCTGGGATATTCACCACGATGTCGTCAGAGTTCTTCTGGTTCTGGAGGCGGCAGGCAGGGCAATCTCGCGTCACCCCAGGTGGCGCAGACCCACACTCGTTCAGAGCCCTCTGCTGCATTTCACCATCCACGTCAACTTCCCTGATTACACGGTAGTTCCCCAGTGTAAGGCGCTGGTAGATTCAGGCGCAGCTGGGAATTTTATGCACAGGTCTTTAGCTATTAGTCGATGTATTCCATTGGTTCCCCTGTCTATTCCATTACCCATCAAAGCACTTAACAATCAACCATTAGGGTCAGGTTTTGTTAGGGAGGTTACAGCACCAGTCAATATGATTACGCAGGAGACCCATAATGAGCAAATCACGTTTCACATTATTGAGTCCCCTGATTTCCCTGTTGTGTTGGGCCTTCCCTAGCTTGCACTACACGACCCCACCTTTTCATGGCCACAGAGTGCTCTCACGGGGTGGTCGCGAGAGTGTCAGGGTAGGTGTCTAGCTGTTTCCATTGCTGCGACCACGGTGGAATGTCCAGACAATACCTCCACAATGCGCATTCCCCCCGAACACCTCGATTTGGCGCACACGTTTTCCAAAACGCAGGGTGATTGTGCGATAAACCTCCCAGGAGTCATGTATATCCCCTGTCGCAGGCTGAAACGGAGGCTATGGAAACATACAGCTCCGAGTCCCTGCGTCAGGGGTTCATACGTCCCTCCACTTCACCTGCCTCCTCAAGTTTATTTTTTGTGAAGAAGAAAGACGGGGGTCTGCGCCCTTGCATTGATTACTGTGCACTCTTCATGAAATTAAATCTCAGGAGTGCGTATAACCTGGTACGTGTCTGGGAAGGGGACGAATGGAAGACAGCATTTAGCACAACTACGGGGCATTATGAATACCTGTTGATGCCGTACGGGTTGATGAATGCTCCATCAGTCTTTCAGTCCTTTGTGAACGAGCTGTTTCGGGACATGCTTGGTCGCGGTATGGTGGTCTACATCGATGACATCCTAGTGTATTCCGCTACGTGCGCCGAGCATGTGTCCCTGGTTCGCAGAGTGCTTGGCCGACTGTTGGAGCATGACCTATATGCCAAAGCTGAAAAATGTCTGTTCTTCCAACAATCCGTCTCCTTCCTCGGATACCACATCACCACCTCAGGTGTGGGAATGGAGGGAGACTGCATTTCAGCTGTGCGTAATTGGCAGACTCCAACAACGGTAAAGGAGGTGCAGCGCTTCATTGGCTTTGTCAATTACTATCTGAGGTTTATCCGGGGCTTTGGCAAGGTCACAGCCCCCATCACCTCTCTGTTGAAGGGTGGGCCGTCCCGGCTACACTGGTCTGCTGAGGCTGACAGGGTTTTCAGTAACCTGAGGGCTCTGTTCACCTCAGCCCCGTTACTGGCCCATCCCGATCCATCATTACCGTACGTAGTGGAGGTGGACGCGTCCGAGGTAGGGGTAGGCACTGTCCTATCCCAACACTCGGGTACGCCACTCAAGCTCCTCCCCTGTGCCTTCTTCTCTAAGAAGCTCAGCCCGGCGGAGCAGAACTATGACGTTGGTGATCGGGAGCTGTTGGCTGTTGTCAGAGCCCTGACAGCGTGGAGGCACTGGCTCAAGGGGGTGAAAATCCCTTTCCTCGTCTGGACTGACCACCGTAACCTGGAGTACATCCAGGCAGCGAGGAGGCTGATCCCTCGCCAGGCCAGGTGGGCCATGTTCTTCACCCGGTTTGATTTTACGCTGTCCTATATGCCAGGCACGAAGAATGTGAAGGCTGTACGGCACAGAGGAGAGGCCCATTGACAACACCCCCATACTCCCGGCACCCCATACTACGGGGTGCCGGAGGACATAGTGTCTGACCAGGGTCCCCAGTTTACGTCCAGGGTCTGGAAGGCGTTCATGGAACATCTAGGGGTCTCTATCAGCCTGACCTCTGGGATTCACCCCAAATCTAATCGGCAGGTGGAACGGGTGAATCAGGATGTGGGTAGGTTCCTGCGGTCCTACTGCCAGGAACGGCCGGGGGAGTGGTCGGTGTTCTTGCCATGGGCCGAATATGCCCAGAACTCTCTCCGCCACACCTCCACTAACTTGTCACCATTTCAATGTGTTTTAGGGTATCAGCCGGTCCTGGCACCGTGGCATCAGAGCCAGACCGAAGCTCCTGCGGTGGACGACTGGTTTCGGCGTGCGGAGGAGATGTGGAACACTGCCCATGTCCACCTCCAGCACGCCGTGCATCGCCAGAAGGCCAACGCTGACCGCCACCGCAGTGATGCCCTGGTCTTTGTACCGGGTGATTGGGTCTGGCTCTCGACCCGGAACCTGCCCCTCCGCCTGCCCTGCCGGAAGCTGAACCTGCAGGTTTGTGGGGCCGTTCAAAGTCCTGAGGAGAGTTAACGAGGTTACGTATAGGTTGCTGCTCCCTCCTGATTACCGTATTAACCCCTCATTTCACGTATCTCTCCTCAGGCCAGTGGTGGCTGGTCCGCTCCAGGAGTCCCTCCACCCCCTCTGGACATCGAGGGGGCCCCAGCGTACTCCGTCCGTTCCATCCTGGATTCGAGGCGTCGGGTGGGGGGCCTTCAGTACCTCGTGGAGTGGGAGGTGTACGGTCCAGAGGAGCGGTGCTGGGTCCCGGTGAAGGATGTCCTCGATCCCTCCCTGTTGCGGTATTTCCACCGTCGCCATCCGCGTCCTCCTGGCCATCCCCGAGGCCAGTGTCAGTGCGCTGCTGGAGCTGCGCGTCAAGGGGGGGGGGTACTGTCATGACTTCCTCCAAAGCTGCCTCCTCTCCTGGTTCGGGCAGGCTTCGTTGTTCGTTGTCACCGGCCTTCTAGCCACTGCCGCTCCTCATCTCATCATTCTATTTGTTTTGTCTTGTTTTTTACACACACCTGGTTCATATCCCCTCATCAGTCCCTGTATAAGTATTCACTCTGCCCCCCATGTCTTTGTGTGTGAATGTTTCCATGTGGAGGTGTCGATAGCTCGGTGGAGCATTATGTACTTTTTCGCCGGGATATTCACCCGTGTGTTTTGTTTTTTCCCAGTACGCCGTTAAAAGTCGCACTGTAGTTGTTTTACGCATTGCTGCGAACCACTGTATTGGCCGAATAAACCATTATTCTGTGATTTACACCTCCTGCGTCCAAATCACCCGCTACAAATACATTTGTAGGGCAAGAGACTAGGCTACATGGAGAACATTATGATTTCTTAATGTCTTATAGCGAACCCCTTAAACTCTGCAAAATTACTGTTGATTGTTGTAGTCATTTGTTTATTTCAATGAAAATTAATTTCCTTTCAATTCCATTTTTTAAGGTCAACTAACTTTGAATAGCTGAAGCGACGGTCCACCATTGTCATAACATTTGTCCTGATTGGGGTTCGCCTTAGATAAACTGTTTATATCCTTGAAACAGGAAATGATGGGTTTGAACCTTCTGGGGGGACGATAACTAGAGACGTCCTGTTTTAATGAATCAATTGTGTGGTAGAAAGATACATTTATTACGTTCCTAAATGTTGCTTATTCAAATCGACAAAGAAATTAAATTCAAAGCAATCAAGTGGAGATAGAGAGAGAAACTTAATTTGTCATCTAAATTAAACAGCGATGAAAAACATCATTAATTACTGAGGAACAATAAGAGAGCAGTTGTGGGAAGTTAATTTATTTTGTTTGAGTAATGAATGGTCAATTAATGGTTATGGATGGTGCGTTTCTGTAACTGTAATGGCCCTTTCAGTGCTTTTGAACCGAGACTGGGAACAGAACAGTGAGTGGATGCATCAATACACACTCATTCAAAACTCTCCCCTCCCCTTCCCTTTCCTTTCCCCAGACCCATGTAGTCCTGGCTTCTGTTCTCATCAAACTTCCCCACCTGTGATTATATGAGAGAGAGAGAGAGAGAGAGAGAGAGAGAGAGAGAGAGAGAGAGAGAGAGAGAGAGAGAGAGAGAGAGAGAGAGAGAGAGAGAGAGAGAGAGAAGAGAGAGAGAGAGAGAGAGAGAGAGAGAGAGAGAGAGAGAGAGAGAGAGAGAGAGAGAGAGAGAGAGAGAGAGAGAGAGAGAGAGAGAGAGAGAGAGAGAGAGAGAGAGAGAGAGAGAGAGAGAGAGAGAGAGAGAGAGAGAGAGAGAGAGAGAGAGAGAGAGAGAGAGAGAGAGAGAGAGAGAGAGTGCTCCTTGCTCCTTGTTATCTCACATCAGAATCATGTGCACATAGATCCATTTATCTGTTTCTACTCAATTTGGCATGAGGGCGTGCTATACAAATCGATGGAAAGTGGTGTTAAAATCCATGTACACAAACAACAAGTTTGCTGTTAAATTTGGCAAGAAACACACACATTTCTTTCCACAGGGCCGGGGGGTGAGACAGGGATGCAGCTTAAGCCCCACCCTCTTCAACATACATATCAATGAATTGGCGAGGGTACTAGAGCAGTCTGCAGCACCCGGCCTCACCCTACTAGACTCTGTAGTCAAATGTTTACTGTTTCAGTAAGACAAAAATAATTGTGTTCCAAAAAAGGTCCAGTTGCCAGTACCACAAATACAAATTCTATCTAGAGACCGTTGCCCTAGAGCACACAAAAAACTATACATACCTCAGCCTAAACATCAGCACCACAGGTAACTTCCACAAAGCAGTGAGCGATCTGAGAGACAAGGCAAGAAAGGCCTTCTATGCCATCAAAAGGAACATAACATTTGAATTTGGCCGAAGCCCGCTAATTATCACAATCCAGAAAAGAGTCGTTATATTCTACAACCACCTAAAAGGATTTGATTCCCAAACCTTCCATAACAAAGCCATCACCTACAGAGAAATGAACCTGGAGAAGAGCCCCCTAAGCAAGCTGGTCCTGGGGCTCTGTTCACAAACACAAACAGACCCCACAGAGCCCCAGGACAGCAACACAATTAGACCCAACCAAATCATGAGAAAACAAAAAGATAATTACTTGACACATTGGAAAGAATTTACAAAAAAACTGAGCAAAGTAGAATGCTATTTGGTCCTAAACGGAGAGTACACAGTGGCAGAATACCTGACCACTGTGACTGACCCAAAATTATGGAAATCTTTGACTATGTACAGACTCAGTGATCATAGTATTGCTATTGAGAAAGGCCTCAAAAGGTGGACCTGGCTCTCAAGAGAAGACGGGCTATGTGCACACTGCCCACAAAATGAGGTGGAAACTGAGCTGCACTTCCTAACTTCCTGCCAAATATATGACAATTTTAGAGACACATATTTCCCTCAGATTACACAGATCCACAAAGAATTCGAAAACAAATCCAATTTTGATAAACTCCCTTATGTGACGACCCTCCCACTCTGTCTGCCGTATTCTCTCTCTTTGCTCTTGTTTCCTTATTAGGATGCCGGTGGGCGGAGTTGGGAGGGTCGTCAGCTACATGGGAAACACCTGGGCCCGGGTGTGTCCCAGGATAAATGGACCTCTTCCACATTCATTGGGGAGACTCTCTCCATGCAGACACCTTATTGATTGTTGTTGTGGTATTTTTGTGGCTTGTTGGTTGTTTGCTTTAGCACCTTTCAACACTTTGCATTATAACAATTTATGCATGCAAAACACTCACTTACACTACTGATTACTGATTACACACACCATTGTTAAGTTTATTTAGTTTACTTTAGTTAATAAATATATATTTTGGTATTCCTTGTCTCCACGGTGACTCCCTTTTCGTTACGAACTTGAGCCGGTTCGTGACACTTATATATTGTGTGAAATACCAGTGTGCCATCACAGCAGCAAGATGTGTGACCTGTTACCACAAAAGGGCAACCAGTGAAGAAAAAACACCATTGTAAATACAACCTATATTTATGTTTATTTATTTTCTCTTTTGTGCTTTAACTATTTGCACATCATTATAACACTGTGTATAGACATAATATGACACTTGAAATGTCTTTATTTTTTGGAACTTTTGCGAGTGTAATGTTTACTGTTAATCTTTTATTGTTGATTTTATTGTTACTTTTATTATGTATTTCACCTGCATGAGAGAGAGAGAGAGAGAGAGAGAGAGAGAGAGAGAGAGAGAGAGAGAGAGAGAGAGAGAGAGAGAGAGAGAGAGAGAGAGAGAGAGAGAGAGACCCACTGACAGCGGCACCGGCACAGACCAGCCACACCCCAGCTCCAACACCCACCAGCCCCAACTCTACCCCCTCCAGTCCAGAAGAAACACTGGCTGAGATTGTCCTGTTGATGGACTCAAATGGGAAGTTTGTTCAGGAGAAGAAACTTTTCCCTAGACACAAAACAAGAAAGGTGTGGTGCCCAACAACGCAGAGTGCCATGGCGCTGCTTGATAAGGCCCAGCTTGGGTCGCCAAGCCACATAATCATACACACCGGAAGCAACGACCTGCGTGCTCAGCAGGAGAGGGTGGCGACTTCACTACGGGGAGTGATTGAGAAGGCCTCCGCAATCTTCCCAAACTCAAGGATCGTGGTGTCAACCCTTCTACAGAGGAAGGACTTCCACCCTGCCACAATCCAAAGAATAAACGCCAGCCTCTCCCGGGACTGTGCCCTGCGACCCAATGTACACCTGGCCCACCATCCCACCCTCGATCTGGATTGTCTCTATGACCATGTTCACCTGTACAGGGAGACAGTCCCCATCCTTGTTAAGACTCTCAAGGACGTCGCTTTAAACCGCATCCCGACCTCTCCACCCAGGAACAGCGGAGCAATCTCCAACCCCCCGAGATCACCGAGACAACACCCCGGACCAGTACCCTGGACCCCCCAGCCACGGCCACAGCACCACCAACCTCAATGCCCACCACATCCAGCGCAGCACAGACCACCCCAGCCCAGCTTCAGACCCACCCAGACGAGGTCTAACACCCCCCTCCCCCCCACCACAGACCCACACCTGGAGGAGCCACAGCCCGGCAGACAGAGCTATGCACAAGCCGTGAGAGGAGCAACTGGTCCAGCTCCCACCAACGAAATGAGTGACATCAAACAAATGCTGAATCTACTATGCTCACATGTGATAGGCCGAGGGTCATGGTAAGATGAGCACAAGAACTCTACTACATCCACCCAAGTGGCATGACACAACACCTACCGGGAAGCAACAACCTTTCCCTCCCCACATACCCCCCTAGAAACAACTATGACAAAGTGAAAAACAAAAATGGAGTACAGCTCCTGAAGCTCTGTCGAACACTGGGTCTGTACATAGTCAATGGTAGGTTAAGAGGGGACTCTTTTGGTAGGTACACCTACAGCTCATCCCTTGGCAGCAGTACTGTAGACTACTTCATCACAGACCTTAACCCAGAGTCTCTCAGAGCCTTCACAGTCAGCCCACTAACACCTCTCTCTGACCACAGAAAAATCACAGTGTATCTGAAAAGAGCAGAACCCAACCATGAAGCATCACGGCCCAATAAATTACATGGTACTAAACAGACCTATAGATGGAGTGCAAACAGTACAGAAATCTACCAAAAAGCAATTAGTAGCCAAAAAATACAATCTCTCCTGGACAACTTTTTAGCATTAACATTCTCCTTCACCAATGAAGGTATAAATTTGGCCGTTTGGAACATAAACTTTATATTTGACAAATTAGCCTCCTTGGCTAATCTTAAGAAACATAAGAGCAAACCAAAAATGATAGATCATGAAAAATGGTTTGATAATGATTGCAAAAATCTAAGAAAGTCATTGAGAAATATATCTAATCATAAACACAGAGACCCAGACAACAAAAATATACGTCTTCAATATGGGGAAACACTGAAGCAATACAAACACACCCTAAGAACAAAAAAGGAACAGCACATTAGAAATCAGCTAGATGTGATTGAGGAATCCATAGAATCAAACCACTTCTGGGAGAATTGGAATAAATTAAACAAACCTCATAATGAGTAATTGGCTTTCCAAAATGGGGATATGTGGAGAAATCACTTTGCAAACCTCTACAGCAATATAACGAAGAGCCCAGAACAACAAGATATACAAGAAAAATTACAAATCCTTGAATCAGCAGTCAAAGACTATCAGAATCCTGTGGATACCCCAATTACAGAACAAGAATTATTGAAAAAACTTTGCACTCTCCAACCCAAAAAGGCCTGTGGTGCTGATGGTATTTTAAATGAAATGATCAAATATACAGACCACAAATTCAAATTGCCTATACTCAAACTCTTCAACATTATCCTAACTGCAGGTATTTTCCCCGATATTTGGAACCAAGGATTGATCACATCAATTTATAAAAATGGAGACAAATTTGACCCAAATAATTACAGAGGAATTTGCGTTAACAGCAACTTGGGGAAAATTCTCTGCAGTATCATAAACAGCAGACTACATAATTTCCTTGATGAACACAACGTCCTAAGCAGAAGCCAAATTATCGTACAACAGACCACATTTACACCCTCCAGACTCTAATTGACAAACAAGTAAATCAAAACAAAGGCAAAATCTACTCGTGTTTTGTAGACTTCAAGAAAGCATTTGATTCAATTTGGCACGAAGGTCTTTTTTACAAACTAATAGAAAGTGGTATTGGAGGGAAAACATATGATGTTATTAAATCAATGTACACTAAAAACAAATGTGCAATTAAAATCGGCAACAAGCAAACAGACTTCTTCTCTCAGGGACGTGGAGTGAAACAGGGCTGCCCAATAAGTCCAACACTATTTAACATCTACATTAACGAATTGGCAAAAACATTAGAAGAATCGGCAGCACCTGGTCTCACCCTACACAACACTGAAATCAAGTGTCTGCTGTACGCAGATGACCTGGTGCTACTGTCTCCCACTAAGGAGGGGTTACAGCAGCATCTAGATCATCTGCACAGATTCTGTCAGACCTGGGCCCTGACCGTTAATCTAAAAAAAACAAATATAATGATATTCCAAAAAAGGTCCGGAAATCAGGATGACAAATATAAATTCTATTTGGACACAGTTCTATTAAAACACACCAAAAATTACACATATCTAGGACTAAATATCAGCAACACAGGTAGCTTTCACATGGCTGTGAATGAGCTGAGAGACAAAGCAAGAAGAGCATTCTATGCCATTAAAAGGAATATTAAAATCGAAATTCCAAATAGAATCTGGCTCAAAATGTTCCAATCAGTTATAGAACCAATTGCTCTCTATGGCAGCGAAGTATGGGGTCCGCTCTCTAATACTGAATATACCAAATGGGACAAACATCCAATCGAAATACTGCATGCAGAGTTTTGCAAGACTGTATTGCAAGTGCAAAGAAAAACTCCAAACAACGCATGTAGAGCAGAATTGGGCCAATACCCCCTCCTTATTCGAATAGAAAAAAGAGCCATCAAATTTCACAACCATCTAAAAACAAGTGACCCCAAAACATTCCATCACACAGCTCTACTATGTCAAGAGATGAAACAAGAGAAGAGTCCCCTCAGCCAGCTGGTTCTGAGGCTCAGTTCACTAACCAAAACCAACCTCATAGAGCCTCAGGACAGCACTCAGAAAATCTGGCCCCAACCAAATCATCACAAGGCAAAAAGAAAAATATATCACCTATTGGAAAGACACCACAAAAAATCAAAGTAAACTTCAATGCTATTTGGCTCTAAACAGACAGTACATGGTGGCAGACTATCTGACCACTGTGACTGATAGAAAACTGAGAAAAACACTGACTAGGTACAGACTCAGTGAGCACAGTCTAGCTATAGAGACCGGTCGTCACAGACAAACCTGGCTGCCCAGAGAGGACAGGCTGTGCTCACTCTGTATCCGGGGAGAGGTAGAGATAGAGCTGCATTTCCTACTACACTGTGACAAATACTCAGACCTAAGAGAATCTTTCTTTCCCAAAATTATCATTCAGTACAAAGAATTTGAAACTATAAAAGAGGAAGAAAAAATCAAATATTTATTGGGTGAAAAGCCAAAATGTGCAATTTTGGCAGCCAAATATGTGTCCTCCTGCCACAACCTGAGGGACAGCCAGTGAAAAGTGTAATGTAATGTCAATAATATTTCCTGTTTTGTTTTGGCTTTCATAGCATGTAATGTGTCTTCTCAGTCATGTTGAGATTGGTCGACTACTATTGCTTTAATGTATTGTTATTCTCATTAATATTGTTGTTGTAGTTGCTGTTAATGGTAGTCCCATTTCCACTACTACTATTATTATTGCTGTTGGTCCCACCATTTTTGTTATTTGTATACTTTGACAATGTAAGTAAGTTTACTTGCCATGTCAATAAAGTCAATTGAATTGAGAGAGAGAGAGAGAGAGAGAGAGGAGAGAGAGAGAGAGAGAGAGAGAGAGAGAGAGAGAGAGAGAGAGAGAGAGAGAGAGAGAGAGAGAGAGAGAGAGAGAGAGAGAGAGAGAGAGAGAGAGAGAGAGAGAGAGAGAGAGAGAGAGAGAGAGAGAGAGAGGAATATAAGTCCTTGCTGCAATATCCTGTTCACAACCATTACCTTAAAATCCTATGGCATAACGAATACGATATATAGTGCTGAACAAAGAAATCCTATTATTATACTGTAGATAGGTGCTGAATATAATGAGAGGTTGGTTGCAGTGTAGAGCAGAGTGATGACTTATCATAGGCTGTATAGACAGTTTGCATCTGTGTGTGTTTGTCTGTGTGTTTGTGTGTGCGTGTGGGTTTAGATCAGAGAGGTTACTTATCCTATGCTGTATAGAGGAGCGAGGTCAGTCATGATACAAGTCAGTATTGGACGTACATCCATGTCTGAGGACATCGGGAGATGATGTGGGAACTGGCCACTAGGGGCAACAGTGAGCGCTGTTACATTTAATACCGGCCTCTGATTCCAAAGGTTGGAAGTTCGAATCCTGTGATAGAAAGTCGTTTTTGAGAATTTTGTTTTAAGCCTATCCCAAACCTTAACCCTTACCTTAACCATTTGGAGTTAATGCCTCAACTTAAGATTTCTGAGTTAATACCTAAACTTAACCTTAAACACTTAGATATTTGACGTTGGCAACAACGTCGAAACTTGATGTTTGAGAAACATGGATGAACGTCTAATTCTGACGTGAGACTGTGAGAGCAAGTTGGTATAGAGGGGCTGCTGTATGTATGGGGTCAGCAAGGTTGTGATCTGAGCAGAATTCTAATCAGAGCTCGTTACCTAGCTAATAAGGGATAGTCCAGAGGGCACATATACACACACACACACACACACACACACACACACACACACACACACACACACACACACACACACACACACACACACACTGTCCCTCTCTCCCTCCGTGGTGTAAATCATCATTATCGAACACACTGCCTCCATTACAAAGGATGCTTTTGGCAATAACTTCCCCTGGATCAGACAAATGAGGACAGCAGGTCCTCTGCCAGGAACAGGGGCAAAATCGGAAATGTGTGTGTGTGTGTTTATCCATTGTTTGATTGCCAAGAGACCAGTATTAATATGCTGAGTAGCCCCTTGTTAAGAGACGATTGGGAATGATTATAAAACAATAGCATCCCCAATACCAGCCCCAATATTGTCCCCAATACCATCCCCAATGCCATCCCCAATGCCAGCCCCAATATTGTCCCCAATGCCATCCCCAATGCCATCCCCAATACCATCCCCAATGACATCCCCCAATGACATCCCCAATGCCATTCCCAATGCCATCCCCAATGACATCCCCAATACCATCCCCAGTCCAAGATAAGACCAGCAACGGATCCTGTTTCTATAGAAACCTCATCTAAACCTTAGGGTCATCTATCCTTGACTGATACAGAGGATGGCCATGGGGGTGTGAGTGTGCGTGCGTGCGTGCGTGCGGACGTGCCTTTGTAAGTAAGTGTGTGTGCGCTCACGTGTTTAGTGATGGCCAAGAAAGTATCTTTGATTAACCTTGACTGTTCTGTGTTTTCGGCTGAGTAAGAGAAACACTGACTGTACTTAATTCAAACTAAGTTCTTCTCCAACTCATATTGATGCATCCTGGGTAAATATTTGTCATATCGATTTTGTCCCTGATCCTCTTCTGAAGGTAAACAAACATTTAGTATTCATAGGGGTATGTGGTAATAATGCTCAGTATGGTTATAATGCTGTCGCAAAATGTGTGTGTGTTATAATGTTGTCTCTACCTGAATTATGAAGACTGGCTCATTCAAATCGCACAGACGTATTTGTGTCAATGACATCAATACATTTCACAGACGCACGCACGCACACACACATGCACACACACACACACACACACACACACACACACACACACACACACACACACACACACACACACACACACACACACACACACACACACACACACACACACACATACACACACAGACACCCTCCCATCTGCTAGCTGACCCCCTGCCCCCTGTCAGATTGTGCCAAACCAGAAAGTGGGAAGTGTAAATGCTTTATAAACGATGATGCTTCTGTCAGATAATGACAGATCTCCACTCTGTTTCACACTATTACTGGGTCAGGAAGAGAAGAGCGGAGAAGAGTTGCATCAGTTCATTACAGAGAGAGTAATAGAGAGCACAGATGTGACCGAATGTGGACACTCAGAGTAAATCAGTAGAAATAGATAAAATTATAGAGAGAGAAAAATAAAAAAATCTAGAAGTAGAAAGAGAGAAAGCGAGAGACGGAGAAAGAGAGAGAAAGAGAGGGGGGAAATATAAATAAAAAATAAAGACAAAGAGATGGGAGAGAAAGAGGGAGAAAAATAGAGAGTGTGTGAGAGAGACTAAGAAAGATAGAGAGACAGAGAAAGTGGGAAAGAGACCTAAACAAGTCTTAATACTCTCCTCATTAGCATAGCGGCAGGCGAGCTACAAGCTGAGGTCACCACTTCCCTAAATAGATCCATTTTTTCTCTCCATCTCCTTCTTCCAATTTCCCTCAATGGCTTTTTAACTGTGTTGTTTGTTACAGCGCAGTGCGGCTCCTCTCTGGTAGAATGATGTTTTATAAATGTTTAATAGCGGGCCGTACATGAGAGTCGATCTGCTTTAGCCTTTCACACTTTGTCTTATAAAACACACGCACACACACACACACATGCACACACACACACATACACACACATACACACACACTCTTGCGCGCTCTCTCTCTCTCTACATCCAACTGTAAGTCTTTATGGTAATGAGTTGTCAGGAGCTCTGGTCTCTGTGAATGGCAAAGTCCTGCATTCAGATGTAGAAAAGGCTGTAGCAGGGAGTAGAGGAGAATGAGGTTTTAAATCATATGTTATGCTGCTACAGTTGGAGAAAGAGTAGGATATAGACACTGTTCCAACTAGCTATCACAGTCCCATCTCAGAAATAGATGTTCATCCATGTTTCTGAAACGTCACATTTTGAAGTTTTGCATTAGTCAAATTTCAAAGTGTTTAAGGTTAAGTTTAGGCATTAACTCAGAATTTTAAAGAAGTTTAGGTATTAACTCCGAAATCTTAAGTCTAGGCAATAACTCCGAATGGTTAAGGTAAGGGTAAAGGCTTGGGATAGGCTTAAAACAAAAATCTCAAAAACAACTTTCTATCGCTGGATTCAACCTTTGGCCATTTGGAGCCAAAAGCCGATACATACGCCCATCCGCCATCCCTGCCCACAATACCCTAGCAAAGCCGAAACCTACTCGAAGGTAGCAGTGCTCACTGTTGTGGTGCCCCTAGTGGCCGGTTTCCACATCATCTGCCGACATCCTCAGACATGGATGGACTTCGAATACTCACTTGTATCACGGGTGACCTGTCTGCACTGTTCAGCTTTCTGTTCTTTCCTTTTCATTAAGCCCTGAATAGTACTTCTGGAGAAGGGACTACATTACGCAGGGTTTGATTAAGCAGTGAACAGAGAGAAGAGAGGACTGCTTTGTTGTCTTTACACTTTTTTTGTGTTGTTTATTCTAGAGGATTCTGAGGACGAAAATACCTCTTAACTGGGGTCACAGCTTGTTGGTAGAACCATAGCCCACTGAATAATTGGATTGTGGTATGTGTGTTTTTAAAATGCTTGAAATGAATGGTGCCTAGGGTTTATTTACATCCTCTCCTCTCCTCTCCTCTAAAGCACGTGTCTCATCTACCTCCATGATCAATACTCCTAACAAGGGTAAGTGAGCCACCTTGATGAATCTGTTTGTGTGTGTGTCGTCCTGATTAATCAGTGTGTGCGTGTGATGTGTGTGTGCGTGCATGTTTGTGTGTGTCGTCTTGATAAATCGGTCTGTGTGTGTTTCGTTAACGCCACTCCTTCAGGAGTAATGAGCAGGTTGCCCCTGATGTAACCCCCGCAGAGTGAGTTAGGGAGATGGATGTGGCCCGTGTGTGTGTGCGTCATGTGATGAATGTGGCCAGACTGGGTCATCTAGTGGACTGTACTCTGATCAGTATAAATGCTGTGGGAGGCAGTGGTAGTGGCTGGATGTCAATGGTTTTAATGTAGACCATTTACTAAACACTAGCTGATCGCTATGGCCAATGGCCATTTGTAAGTCAGAGTCTAGAGCAGCAGCTTTTATCCTATACCCTCTATTATCCTATACCCTCTATTATCCTATACCTCTATTATCCTATACCCTCTATTATCCTATACCCTCTATTATCCTATACCCACTATTATCCTATACCCTCTATTATCCTATACCTCTATTACCCTATACCCTCTATTATCCTATACCTCTATTATCCTATACCCTCTATTATCCTATACCCTCTATTATCATATACCTCTATTATCCTATACCCTCTCTTATCCTATACCCTCTATTATCCTATACCCTCTATTATCCTATACCTCTATTATCCTACACCCTCTATTATCCTATACCATCTATTATCCTATACCCTCTATTATCCTATACCTCTATTATCCTATACCCTCTATTATACCCTCTATTATCCTATACCCTCTATTATCTTATACCCTCTATTATCCTATACCCTCTATAATCCTATACCCTCTATTATCCTATACCCTCTATTATCCTATACCTCTATTATCCTATACCTCTATTATCCTATACCCTCTATTATCCTATACCCTCTATTATCCTATACCTCTATTATCCTATACCCTCTATTATCCTATACCTCTATTATCCTATACCTCTATTATCCTACACCCTCTATTATCATACACCCTCTATTATCCTATACCCTCTATTATCCTATACCTCTATTATCCTATACCCTCTATTATCTTATACCCTCTATTATTCTATACCATCTATTATCCTATACCATCTATTATCCTATACCATCTATTATCCTATACCTCTATTATCTTATACCCTCTTTTATCCTATACCTCTATTATCCTACACCCTCTATTATCCTATACCCTCTATTATCCTATACCTCTATACCTCTATTATCCTATTCCCTCTATTATCCTATACCCTCTATTATCCTATACCCTCTATTATCCTATACCTCTATTATCCTATACCCTCTATTATCCTATACCCTCTATTATCCTGTACCCTCTATTATCCTGTACCCTCTATTATCCTATACCCTCTATTATGCTATACCCTCTATTATCATATACCTCTATTATCCTATACCCTCTATTATCCTATACCCTCTATTATCCTATACCCTCTATTATCCTCTACCTCTATTATCCTGTACCCTCTATTATCCAATACCTCTATTATCCTATAGCTCTATTATCCTATACCCTCTATTATCCTATACCCTCTATTATCCTATACCCTCTATTATCCTATACCCTCTATTATCCTATACCCTCTATTATCCTATACCCTCTATTATCCTACACCCTCTATTATCCTACACCCCTCTATTATCCTATACCCTCTATTATCCTATACCCTCTAATATCCTACACCCTCTATTATCCTATACCCTCTATTATCCTATACCCTCTATTATCCTATACCCTCTATTATCCTATACCCTCTATTATCCTATACCCTCTATTATCCTATACCTCTATTATCCTATACCTCTATTATCCTATAAACCTCTATTATCCTATACCTCTATTATTTTATACCCTCTATTATCCTATACCCTCTATTATCCTATACCCACTATTATCCTATACCCTCTATTATCCTATACCTCTATTACCCTATACCCTCTATTATCCTATACCTCTATTATCCTATACCCTCTATTATCCTATACCCTCTATTATCATATACCTCTATTATCCTATACCCTCTCTTATCCTATACCCTCTATTATCCTATACCCTCTATTATCCTATACCTCTATTATCCTACACCCTCTATTATCCTATACCATCTATTATCCTATACCCTCTATTATCCTATACCTCTATTATCCTCTACCCTCTATTATCCTATACCTCTATTATCCTATACCCTCTATTATCCTATACCCTCTATTATCCTATACCTCTATTATCCTACACCCTCTATTATCCTATACCATCTATTATCCTATACCCTCTATTATCCTATACCTCTATTATCCTACACCCTCTATTATCCTATACCATCTATTATCCTATACCCTCTATTATCCTATACCCTCTATTATCCTATACCCTCTATTATCCTATACCCTCTATTATCTTATACCCTCTATTATCCTACACCATCTATTATCCTATACCCTCTATTATCCTATACCCTCTATTATCCTATACCTCTATTATCCTATACCTCTATTATCCTATACCCTCTATTATCCTATACCCTCTATTATCCTATACCTCTATTATCCTATACCCTCTATTATCCTATACCTCTATTATCCTATACCTCTATTATCCTACACCCTCTATTATCCTATACCCTCTATTATCATATACCCTCTATTATCCTACACCCTCTGTTATCCTACACCCTCTATTATCCTATACCCTCTATTATCCTATACCTCTATTATCCTATACCCTCTATTATCTTATACCCTCTATTATTCTATACCATCTATTATCCTATACCATCTATTATCCTATACCATCTATTATCCTATACCTCTATTATCTTATACCCTCTTTTATCCTATACCTCTATTATCCTACACCCTCTATTATCCTATACCCTCTATTATCCTATACCTCTATACCTCTATTATCCTATTCCCTCTATTATCCTATACCCTCTATTATCCTATACCCTCTATTATGCTATACCTGTCACGATCGTCTAAGGAGGGAGAGGACCAAGGCGCAGCGTTGAAAGCAAACATATTTATTTTATCAAGATCACACGATCAAAACAACGAAACGTGACGTCCTTGGTTACAAAAACAAACCAACACGGAACAAGAAACCACAACACAAAGTGAAAAGACCGATAGTTAAATATGGCTCCCAATCAGAGACAACCAGCTGTCACTCGTTGCCTCTGATTGGGAGTCACTCAGCCCAACATAGAAAATCAAACATAGAATACACACCCTGGCTCAACATAACATTGTCCCCAGAGCCAGGGCGTGACAGTACCCCCCCCTAAAGGCGCGGACTCCGACCGCGCCAACTAAATCCCACAGGGGAGGGACCGGGTGGGCACTCCGCCTTGCGCGGCGGATCCGGTTCCGGGCCTGATCCCCACTCCCTCTCCAACCCCCAAAGTACCCCCTGGTCCGGTCTGGCCCCGCTGGCCGAGCCGGACTGACGATACGCACCCTGGCTTGGTGCGTGGAGCAGGAATGGACCGGACTGGGCTGGCGACGCGCACCACAGACTTGGTGCGGAGAGCAGGAACGGGCCGGACAGGGCTGACGAAACGCACCACAGACTTGGTGCGGCGAGCAGGCACGGGCCGTGCCGGACTGATGACGCACACCACTGGCTTGGTGCGGGGAGCTTGGATGGGCCGGACTGGGCTGGCGACGCGCACCACAGACTTGGTGCGGAGAGCAGGAACGGGCCAGACAGGGCTGACGAAACGCACCACAGACTTGGTGCGGCGAGCAGGCACGGGCCGTGCCGGACTGATGACGCACACCACTGGCTTGGTGCGGGAGCTTGGATGGGCCGGACTGGGCTGGCGACGCACCCGTAGGCTTGGTGCGTGGAGCAGGGACTGGCCGGGCTGGGCTGGCGACGCACACCGTAGGCTTGGTGCGGAGAGCAGGAACGGGCCGGACAGGGCTGACGCAAACGCACCACAGACTTGGTGCGGAGAGCAGGCACGGGCCGTGCCGACTGATGACGCACACCACTGGCTTGGTGCGGGGAGCTTGGATGGGCCGGACTGGACTGGCGACGCACCCCGTAGGCTTGGTGCGTGGAGCAGGGACAGGCCGGGCTGGGCTGGCGACGCGCACCGTACACTTGGTGCGAGGGGCTGGAACAGGCCGGACTGTACTGGGGACACACACCACTGGCTCTACCTCGGGATCTGGAACGGGCCGGACCGGACTGGTAACACACCCCAGTACCTCTCGCCGTGCCTCTACATCCTCCATCCCCTCTTCGACCAGTGGCCCCCGTAACCTGGCGGCCTCCTCTGGCAACCCGCTGGGCCGCTCTATCGCGGCCTCCTGCTGGTCCGACGTCGTGAGCCCCCCCCTAAATTTTTCTGGGGGTCTCTCCTCCCCGTGGGCCAGGCCTCCATCGTTCTCGCCAGACTCTCACCCCACTGCTCCAAAGTCCAACCTCTCTCCTCTTCTCTTGGCTTGGCCCAGTCGAGACTCCTACTCAACTGCTCCCAAGTCCATCCTCTCTTCTTCACGCTGCTTGGTCCTGTTATGGTGGTTTCTTCTGTCACGATCGTCTAAGGAGGGAGAGGACCAAGGCGCAGCGTTGAAAGCAAACATATTTATTTTATCAAGATCACACGATCAAAACAACGAAACATGATGTCCTTGGTTACAAAAACAAACCAACACGGAACAAGAAACCACAACACAAAGTGAAAAGACCGATAGTTAAATATGGCTCCCAATCAGAGACAACCAGCTGTCACTCGTTGCCTCTGATTGGGAGTCACTCAGCCCAACATAGAAAATCAAACATAGAATACACACCCTGGCTCAACATAACATTGTCCCCAGAGCCAGGGCGTGACAATACCCTCTATTATCATATACCTCTATTATCCTATACCCTCTATTATCCTATACCCTCTATTATCCTATACCCTCTATTATCCTCTACCTCTATTATCCTATACCCTCTATTATCCAATACCTCTATTATCCTATAGCTCTATTATCCTATACCCTCTATTATCCTATACCCTCTATTATCCTATACCTCTATTATCCTATACCATCTATTATCCTATACCCTCTATTATCCTATACCTCTATTATCCTATACCCTCTATTATCCTATACCCTCTATTATCCTATACCCTCTATTATCCTATACCTCTATTATCCTATACCCTCTATTATCCTATACCCTCTATTATCCTATACCTCTATTATCCTAAACCCTCTATAAGGACCAACAAATTGACAGCTTGTCACTAATCCGATGTGGATGTGGTGGAGGAGTCAAGCGCAGGAAACAGAGGTTAGTCCAACAAGACTTTAATAGTCTAAATACCACGAGAGGAAAACCCCGACCTCGAAAATACACGAAGTGGCGAGGGAAAATTACGCACACGCGTAAAACACTAAACATGAAACAAAACGGAAAACAAGCACGTAGCATAGACAAGTGGCAACAAAATAACAACACACAATTACCCTAGAGCAAAACAAGGAACTTATAAGACACGTAATCAACACCCAAACAGACACAGGTGTGACAGACAGACAAAAGCAATCACATACAGAAACATAGAGCGGTGGCAGCTAGTACTCCGGGGACGGCGAACGCCGAAGCCTGCCCGAACCAGGAGGAGGAGCAGCCTCGGCCGAAACCGTGACAGTACCCCCCCCTTGCCTCGGGGACGGCCAGGAGGACGCGGACCCGGGCGCGTGGGATGCCCACGGTGAAACTCAGTCAGGAGGGATGGATCGAGTATGTCCCTCCTGGGCACCCAGCACCGTTCCTCCGGACTGTACCCCTCCCACTCCACGAGATACTGGAGACCACTCCTCCGGCGCCTCGAGTCCAAGATGGTCCGGACCCTGTACGCCGGGGCCCCCTCGATGTCCAAAGGGGGCGGAGGGGTCTCTCCTATCTCATCTTCTTGGAGTGGGCCAGCTACCACCGGCCTGAGAAGAGACATATGGAATGAGGGGTTAATATTTTTATACTCAATTGGCAGTTGTAACCTGTAACACACCTCGTTCAATCTTCTCAGGACTTTGAAGGGCCCCACAAACCGCCGACCCAGCTTCCGGCAGGGCAGGCGGAGGGGCAGGTTTCGAGTCAAGAGCCAGACTCGATCTCCCGGTGCGTACACCGGTCCCTCACTGCGGTGGCGATCGGCGCTCGCCTTTTGTTGACGGATGGCACGCTGCAGATGGACATGGGCAGCGTCCCACGTCTCCTCCGAGCGCCGAATCCACTCGTCCACCGCAGGGGCCTCGATCTGGCTGATAACCTAAAACACACTGGAAAGGTGTTAAGTTGGTGGAGGAGTGGCGGAAAGAGTTCTGGGCCATCTCTGCCCAGGGGATGAACCTCGACCACTCCTCCGGCCGGTCCCGGCAATAGGACCTCAAAAACCTACCCACATCCTGGTTGACACGTTCCACCTGCCCATTACTCTCTGGGTGGTACCCCGAGGTAAGGCTTACCGAGACCCCCAACCGTTCCATGAACGCTCCCCAAACTCTGGAAGTGAACTGGGGACCTCGGTCAGACACAATATCCTCGGGGACCCCATAGTGCCGGAACACATGGGTAAATAGGGCCTCAGCGGTTTGTAGGGCAGTAGGGAGACCCGGCATGGGAAGGAGACGACAGGCCTTGGAAAACCGATCCACAACGACCAATATGGTGGTATTCCCCTGGGAGGGGGGTAGGTCTGTTACGAAATCCACCGATAGGTGGGACCATGGTCGTTGTGGAACGGGCAGGGGATGTAGCTTACCCCTGGGCAAATGTCTAGGCGCCTTACACTGGGCACACACCGAGCAGGAGGAGACATAAACCCTCACATCCCTAGCTAACATTGGCCACCAGTATTTCATGCTAAGACCGGCCAATACCTGGATGTCCAGAGGAGGGTGATGTATGAGCCCAATAAATAAGACGATCACGGACCTCGAGCGGAACGTACGTCCGCCCCACAGGACACTCGGGGGGAGTAGGGTCGGTACGCAGTGCCCGCTCGATTTCGTATCGACCTCCCATACCACCGGAGCCACCAAACAAGATTCCGGCAATATGGAAGTAGGCTCGTTGGACCTCTCCTCCGTGTCATACCGCCGGGACAGGGCGTCTGCCTTACCATTCTGGGACCCTGGGATGTATGTGATCTTAAAAACAAACCGGGTTAGGAACATATTCCACCTAGCCTGACGAGGGTTCAATCTCCTAGCTGCCCGGATGTACTCCAGGTTACGGTGATCAGTCAGAATGAGGAAAGGGTGTTGAGCCCCCTCAAGCCAATGCCTCCACACCTTTAGGGCTTGGACTACGGCTAACAGCTCCCTGTCCCCAACATCATAGTTGCGCTCCGCCGAGCTGAGCTTCTTAGAGTAGAAAGCACAGGGGCGGAGTTTAGGTGGCGCGCCGGACCGTTGTGACAGGACTGCCCCAATACCGGTCTCGGACGCGTCTACCTCAACCTGGAATAGTAAAGAGGGATCCGGATGCGCCAGCACCGGAGCCGAGGTGAACAGGTTCTTCAGTTTGACAAATGCCCTGTCCGCCTCAGCCGACCACTGCAAACGAACCAGACCCCCCTTTAGCAGGGACGTAATGGGAGCTGCAACCTGTCCAAAACCCCGAATAAACCTCCGGTAGTAATTAGCAAAACCCGAGAACTGCTGCACCTCTTTTACAGTGGTTGGAGTTTGCCAATTACGCACGGCCGATACCCGGTCTACCTCTATCTCCACACCAGACGCGGACAACCGATAACCCAAAAAGGAGACGGACTCCTGGAAGAACAGGCATTTCTCTGCCTTGACATACAAGTCATGCTCCAACAGTCTTCTCAACACTCGGCGCACCTGGGCTACATGCTCGGCTCGAGTAGCAGAGTACACTAGGATGTCGTCGATGTAAACTACTACCCCCTGCCCATGCATGTCCCGGAAAATCTCGCCAACAAAGGATTGGAAGACTGAAGGAGCATTCATTAACCCGTATGGCATGACGAGATACTCGTAATGACCCGAGGTGGTGCTAAATGCTGTCTTCCATTCATCCCCCCCCCTAATGCGCACCAGATTGTACGCGCTCCTGAGATCCAACTTTGTGAAGAACCGCGGCCCGCGTAATGATTCCGTCATCGTCGCAATCAGTGGAAGTGGATAGCTGTATTTAACTGTGATCTGATTGAGACTACGATAATCAATACACGGGCGCAATCCCCGTCCTTCTTCTTCACAAAGAAGAAACTCGAGGAGACTGGGGAAGTAGAGGACCGTATGTATCCCTGTGCCAAGGACTCGGCTATGTATGTCTCCATAGCCGCTGTTTCCTCTTGAGACAGGGGATACACATGACTCCGTGGTAGAGCCGCTCCTGTTTGGAGATTTATCGCACAGTCCCCCTGTCTATGAGGAGGTAGCCGTGTTGCCCTAGATTTGCTAAACACGAGTGCTAAATCCTCATACTCGGGGGGAATGCGCAGTGCGGGCACTTGGTTCGGACTCTCTACCGAGGTCGCCCCTACGGAAACACCTAGACATCTCCCTACACACTGGGCAGACCACTCCATAAGAGCCCTCTGTTGCCACGCTATGGTAGGATCATGGGTGCTTAACCAGGGAAGGCCCAACACCACGGGGTACGCAGGAGAGTCAATCAGATAAAACTGAATAATCTCCTCATGACCCCCTGCGTCGTCATCGTCAGTGGTGCTGTGACCTCCTGATCAGGCCCGACCCCAACGGCCGGCTGTCTAAGGCGTGGACAGGAAATGGAGCTTCTACCGCCGAAGGGGAATTCCTAACCTACTACAAAATGCCCGATCAATAAAGTTCCCAGCTGCGCCTGAATCTACTAGCGCCTTATGCTGGGAATGAGGTGCCACCTGTGGAAACCTCACAGGAATACTCATGTGACCAACAGAGGGCGCCTACTCACCTGAAATGACTCCCCAGTGCGTGGCCTGTTGTCACCTCTCCCAGGAGACCCTCCCCAGCACCTGGCCGCAGTGTGTCCTCCACGACCGCAGGTGGTGCAGGGGATGGCCCCCCTCGGGTTCCCTCTCCTCCTCTCTCTAGCGCCAGCACCCCCGAGCTCCATGGGAATCGGCTCGGGGGTGCTGGAGGGTGGACTGGACGACCCCCACTCGGGACGTCCGCGGGTAGCCAGCAGCGTGTCCAGACAGATGGAAATGTCCACCAACTGGTCAAACGACAGGTTGGTGTCCCTGCAGGCCAGCTCCCGACGAACGTCCTCTCGTAGACTACACCGGTACTGGTCGATGAGGGCCCTCTCATTCCACCCCGCATCCGCCGCTAGTGTCCGGAACTCCAGTGCGAACTCCTGTGTGCTCCTCTTCCCCTGTCGGAGGTGGAATAGACGCTCTCCCGAACCAGGAGGAGGAGCAGCCTCGGCCGAAACCGTGACACAGCTGTGCCATATAGATTGCAAAATAGTTGGGAAGAGATTTTCGATGTACTGATTCCATGGCACATGGTTTATGAACTGATACGCAAAACGATGCCGGATTCAAAACTTAGAATTGTTCAATTTAAGTTATACAAAATTCTTGCAACCAATAAAATGTTATATATATGGGCGATACAAGAGAAATTACATCATTTGTCTTGGTAATGTCCATATGTAGCTTGTTTTTGGTCATAGGTCCAGGAATGGCTGAAGAATTGCAACATTTACCTGAAGCTAACGCTGCAGATAGCAATACTGGGTGATTTGAAAAGTCATAGTCAATCGATCAATAATATAATAATACTTTTAGCAAAAAATGTTATCTTTAATTTACAATCTGTATAAACTATGAGAATAGAAAGGTTCAGAACTTTTGTGAAACATCACAGCACAGTTGAAAAATATATGGCAAATAGAAATCCAATATGGATGGTGTTAAGAGATAGATGGGAGGAGTTGAATGGAGCTGAAGGATGGGACTAATAACAGAAAGATAACAAATGTAAAATATCCTGTGTCTGTATAATAGGTTCAGACCTTCTGTGAAACAGCACAGTTAAAAATGTAAGGCAAATAGAAATCAAACTGGATGGACATGAGAAATAGATGAGAGAGGTTGAGGGTAGAGGAAGGACAGGACTAAAAACAAACAAAATATAACTATTGCAAAATAGATTGTGTCCGTAAATGTATATAGTATGTATAAACTGGAAGTAGAAGCCTAAGTGTTGTTGTTCATTAGTTTACTCCAATTAAGGGAGGGGTGGTAGGGTTAGCGGAAAATAATAAAGGAAAATATATTTCATCTGATGCAGCACTCCATCACTCTCCTTATTGGTAAAATAGCCCTTACACAGCCTGGATGTGTGTTGGGTCATTGTCCTGTTGAAAAACAACTCATTCCAGCACTCAACAGGTATAAATAAGTAGAGGCTATTGTCCCCAAAAGAGAGAGAGAGAGAGAGAGAGAGAGAGAGAGAGAGAGAGAGAGAGAGAGAGAGAGAGAGAGAGAGAGAGAGAGAGAGAGAGAGAGAGAGAGAGAGAGAGAGAGAGAGAGAGAGAGAGAGAGAGAGAGAGAGAGAGAGAGAGACAATTCTCCCTATAATACACAGTCGACAGGCTACTTGAAACCTTGATAGAAATGGCATACTAGAAAAATATGTTGCTATTTTCAATTCTGTATAGTTACTTTGAGTGTGTACGTCTGCCTATCCATTAGCTTCCATAAAGCATCATTTGTTTAGCTGTTTCACCCCTCTTTCACCACGGTTACGCATGGCAAGTTCACATAATCAAAGTCACTGATGGTGGGACCTGTTAAGTATACACAGCTAAGTATTCGCAACATTAGATATCTCACTTTGTAATGGCTGCTGCCACGGCCCAGAGAGAGAGAGATACAGTGACTTACTCATCTTTTAGCATGAGGTAACACGTTGCTGTGTTTCGCTTTGCTATCGATAGTTATTACAACAGACTACCTCCTACCTCTTCTACGACTGCCGTTGTCCCCTGACCTGACATGGTGGAGTGTGTGTGTGTGCTTGCATATGTGTGTCTGAAGTTATTAAATCACATCTACCTCCGTGTTGCTTTTACGAGTGCCATTGTTTCTCTGTGACCTGCTGCGACGATGCTTCCATTACGTTGTGACAGGAACAGGAGCGTTTATCGCCCAGCCAGACATATCTCCTGTTGACCGTGTGACTTTATGTAGCCAGTAAAAATACACCCTCTATAAACATAGAGGTCTTCACCTCCATGGGAAAGTTACCTTGAGAGAAGGTTGCTAACTTTGTCCAGTGGTGTGTGTGTGTGTATGTGCATGTGTGTGCCGGGGTATCCAGGGAAACGTTTTTCGTACCAGACTTAGATGTGGATCTTAGGTAAAATGGAAGATGTGAGGCCGCTCTGAGGCCGCTGTGGGTGGGGAGGGAGAAGTCTGTGTGGTGTCATTATTTCTCCACCCAGAGAGTCACAAACCTGACCAAATTAGGGAAGAAAGAGCCTCAACACTCTTGGCATTATCTCAACCAGCATCATGAGGTAGTCACCTGGAATGCATTTCAATTAACAGGTGTGCCTTCTTAAAAGTTAATTTGTGGAATTTATTTCCTTCTGCGTTTGAGCCAATCAGTTGTGTTGTGACAAGGTAGGGAGGGTATACAGAAGATAGCCCTATTTGGTAAAAGACTAGGTCCATATTATGGCAAGAACAGCTCAAATAAGCAAAGAGAAATGACAGTCCATCATTACTTTAAGACATGAAGGTCAGTCAATACGGAAAATGTCAAGAACTTTGAAAGTTTCTTCAAGTGCAGTCGCAAAAAGCATCAAGCGCTATGATGAAACTGGCTCTCATGAGGACTGCCACAGGAATGGAAGACCCAGAGTTACCTCTGCTGCAAAGGATAAGTTCATTAGAGTTACCAGCCTCAGAAATTGCAGCCCAAATAAATGCTTCACAGAGTTCAAGTAACAGACACATCTCAACATCGACTGTTCAGAGGGGACTGTGTGAATCAGTCCTTCATGGTCGAATTGTTGCAAAGAAACCACTACTAAAGTACACCAATAATAAGAAGAGACCTGCTTGGGCCAAGAAACACGAGCAATGGACATTAGACTGGTGGAAATGTATCCTTTGGTCTGGATTCCAAATTTGAGATTTTTGGTTCCAACCGCCGTGTCTTTGTGAGACGCGGTGTGGGTGAAACGGATGATCTCCGCATGTGTAGCTCCCACCGTAAAGCATGGAGGAGGTGGTGTTATGGTGTGGGGGTGCTTTGCTGGTGACACTGTCAGTGATTTATTTAGAATTCAAGACAGACTTAACCAGCATGGCTCCCACAGCATTCTGCAGCGATACGCCATCCCATCTGGTTTGGGCTTAGTGGGACTATCATTTGTTTTTCAACAGGACAGCAACCCAACACACCTCCAAGCTGTGTAAGGGCTATTTTACCAAGAAGGAGAGTGACGGAGTGCTGCATCAGATGACCTGGCCTCCACAATCCACTGACCTCAACCCAAATGAGATGGTTTGGGATAAGTCAGACAGCAGAGTGAAGGAAATGCAGCCAACAAGTGCTCAGCATATGTGGGAACGCCTTCAAGACTGTTGGAAAAACATTCCAGGTGAAGCTGGTTGAGAGAATGCCAAGAGTGTGCAAAGCTGTCATTAAGGCAAAGGCAGGCTATTTGAAGAATCTCAAATATAGAATATTTGTTTAAGACTTTTGTGGTTACTACATGATTCCATATGTGTTATTTCATAGTTTTGATGTCTTCACTATTATTCTACAATGTAGAATAACCCTGGAATGAGTAGGTGTGTCCAAACTTTTGACTGGTACTGTATACATATTCATTACATTATTCTACTGTTGCATACTGAACATTATTATTTACATTATCCAACTGTTGCATACTGAACATTATTAATTGCATTATCCTGCTGGCCATTTATGTCCCACATTTACCCCTGACAAAAGAATAAAAAAATACGATCCACTTTCTACTCTGGAGATACATAAGCAGACAGACAGTCTATTTTGACTTCATAGGACCAAGGTAATATTAAAACTTTAATGTTTGGTAAATTGGACAATTTTAATAACAGAGCTCTGGAAATGAAAGTCAACCAAGGACGTATTCATCTTAAAAACTAGAGTGAAAATAACTTGAAACTCCAAGACTGTGTCTGAGACTTGTACATCTAAGTATATACAGTATCATCGACAGAATGAGTTCCTTTTCTGGGCCTCATTTCCCAGTTGCGATGTAACTTAAGCATTACGATGATTGTACCAGATGCATCGTTATTTACGAGCCAACCTTTTAAAAGAGTGTTTCCCAAACAAGCACGTAGAGAGAACCTTCTCTAAGTGCATCGTTAGACCATGTGTCGATACTGATAGTATCGAAAGAACTGTGCTGCTCTCTGATCAGCTTTCTCCATTCAAATCTTACCTTAACAATTGGAATTACCACTAATATTACCACTTATGGCTGCAAATATTGAGGCGGCTTATTCTAAATGCTTTACCCAATAATAACGCACTAAATCAAGATTTGGCACATCATTGTGCACATGTTGTTAGACATCATGAAATAGATCGCGGCAAAAAGTACAGACAGTAGCCTAGAATTAGCCAAAATCTATGTGACTGAAATATATAGGCCTACATAGCCTATGATGTATTGATATTGTTTGTAACAATTGCAAAGACATTAGCAACTTTTTGGCTATTTGTAATCAACTTTGATCTGATGTTATCGGCGTTCACAGAGAGACAGATAAACCTCTTGATTCTGTGTTTAGTGGATAATTTGTAAAGGGATGCAGAAGGGCAGAAAAGCGTCTAACAACGCACTTAGCTGTTCTATGAGTGGTCTAAAGCCCAAATCACACGGAGAGACGCCGTCAACGGTGTCAAAATTTGCGTGCGAGAGTAGAGTGCGTCAATTCACATACACTGCGAAGCGTTATGCCAACTTATTTGTCACGAGAATGCATAATAATGTTCCTTTTAACCTTTATGTGTCCAGTTTATAAAGAATTTAGCTAGTCTTGTTCTTTCTACATAACAGTATTCTCGGTGTTCCTCGAGTTTCCCAGCCGTAGCCTGCCTATAACGCTACGAAGGCTCTGGGAAACGAGGCCCTGGTTTCATTTTCGGCATATCAAGTCTTACCAAGTGTCCCAGTGACTAGCATACTTTTTTGGTACTTTTTTGTGTATTATTTGTGTGTATTTTTGTATTATCTATAACACATCTAAAACAAGTCGAAATCATGCCAGTGTATGAAAAATCTTCCCAAAACCCTCTCTTACTCCCTCTCTCCCCTCAAGCCATACTCTCTTTCCCGTCCTCGCCCTCTCTCGCTTTCTATCTCCCACCTGAGTGACGGTGGGGTGTCAGGTTTAATTCTATCCTCCTATTACCCTGAGTGACGGTGGGGTGTCACGTTTAATTCCATCCTCCTATTACCATGAGTGACGGTGTGGAAGTGATCCAAACAAACCTGGTGATGTCAAGGTGTCACCATAAACACGACAAGTCAGGCTCTCGTCGTAAACCTGTCCTCTGTCTCATCACTCTCTTCTTTCCCTTCTTATCCCTCGTTAGTCAGATGTGAGGGCAGGGGATGAGGTGTTAGAGTGGCGACCACACATTAAAGGATCAGTTTGGGTTTTTATGTGTATGAGTCTATTGATACAGCTCTATAAAGACAGCACACATTGTAGACAGTCATACTGTTGCTAATGTAGTCTGTCTGTCTGGCTGTTACATGATGAGTTGAGATGGCACAGCACTGATGGAATAGAAAGACTGTTGTTAATGTTGTCTGTCTGTCTGGCTGTTACATGATGAGTTGAGATGGCACAGCACTGATGGAATAGAAATACTGTTGTTAATGTTGTCTGTCTGTCTGGCTGTTACATGATGAGCTGAGATGGCACAGCACTGATGGAATAGAAAGACTGTTGTTAATGTTGTCTGGCTGTTACATGATGAGCTGAGATGGCACAGCACTGATGGAATAGAAAGACTGTTGTTAATGTTGTCTGGCTGTTACATGATGAGTTGAGATGGCACAGCACTGATGGAATAGAAAGACTGTTGTTAATGTTGTCTGGCTGTTACATGATGAGTTGAGATGGCACAGCACTGATGGAATAGAAAGACTGTTGTTAATGTTGTCTGGCTGTTACATGATGAGCTGAGATGGCACAGCACTGATGGAATAGAAAGACTGTTGTTAATGTTGTCTGGCTGTTACATGATGAGTTGAGATGGCACAGCACTGATGGAATAGAAAGACTGTTGTTAATGTTGTCTGGCTGTTACATGATGAGTTGAGATGGCACAGCACTGATGGAATAGAAAGACTGTTGTTAATGTTGTCTGGCTGTTACATGATGAGTTGAGATGGCACAGCACTGATGGAATAGAAAGACTGTTGTTAATGTTGTCTGGCTGTTACATGATGAGATGAGATGGCACAGCACTGATGGAATAGAAAGACTGTTGTTAATGTTGTCTGGCTGTTACATGATGAGTTGAGATGGCACAGCACTGATGGAATAGAAAGACTGTTGTTAATGTTGTCTGGCTGTTACATGATGAGTTGAGATGGCACAGCACTGATGGAATAGAAAGACTGTTGTTAATGTTGTCTGGCTGTTACATGATGAGTTGAGATGGCACAGCACTGATGGAATAGAAAGACTGTTGTTAATGTTGTCTGGCTGTTACATGATGAGTTGAGATGGCACAGCACTGATGGAATAGAAAGACTGTTGTTAATGTTGTCTGGCTGTTACATGATGAGTTGAGATGGCACAGCACTGATGGAATAGAAAGACTGTTGTTAATGTTGTCTGGCTGTTACATGATGAGTTGAGATGGCACAGCACTGATGGAATAGAAAGACTGTTGTCTGTCTGTCTGGCTGTTACATGATGAGTTGAGATGGCACAGCACTGATGGAATAGAAAGACTGTTGTTAATGTTGTCTGGCTGTTACATGATGAGCTGAGATGGCACAGCACTGATGGAATAGAAAGACTGTTGTTAATGTTGTCTGGCTGTTACATGATGAGCTGAGATGGCACAGCACTGATGGAATAGAAAGACTGTTGTTAATGTTGTCTGGCTGTTACATGATGAGTTGAGATGGCACAGCACTGATGGAATAGAAAGACTGTTGTTAATGTTGTCTGGCTGTTACATGATGAGTTGAGATGGCACAGCACTGATGGAATAGAAAGACTGTTGTTAATGTTGTCTGGCTGTTACATGATGAGCTGAGATGGCACAGCACTGATGGAATAGAAAGACTGTTGTTAATGTTGTCTGGCTGTTACATGATGAGTTGAGATGGCACAGCACTGATGGAATAGAAAGACTGTTGTTAATGTTGTCTGGCTGTTACATGATGAGTTGAGATGGCACAGCACTGATGGAATAGAAAGACTGTTGTTAATGTTGTCTGGCTGTTACATGATGAGCTGAGATGGCACAGCACTGATGGAATAGAAAGACTGTTGTTAATGTTGTCTGGCTGTTACATGATGAGTTGAGATGGCACAGCACTGATGGAATAGAAAGACTGTTGTTAATGTTGTCTGGCTGTTACATGATGAGCTGAGATGGCACAGCACTGATGGAATAGAAAGACTGTTGTTAATGTTGTCTGGCTGTTACATGATGAGTTGAGATGGCACAGCACTGATGGAATAGAAAGACTGTTGTTAATGTTGTCTGGCTGTTACATGATGAGTTGAGATGGCACAGCACTGATGGAATAGAAAGACTGTTGTTAATGTTGTCTGGCTGTTACATGATGAGCTGAGATGGCACAGCACTGATGGAATAGAAAGACTGTTGTTAATGTTGTCTGGCTGTTACATGATGAGTTGAGATGGCACAGCACTGATGGAATAGAAAGACTGTTGTTAATGTTGTCTGGCTGTTACATGATGAGTTGAGATGGCACAGCACTGATGGAATAGAAAGACTGTTGTTAATGTTGTCTGGCTGTTACATGATGAGTTGAGATGGCACAGCACTGATGGAATAGAAAGACTGTTGTTAATGTTGTCTGGCTGTTACATGATGAGTTGAGATGGCACAGCACTGATGGAATAGAAAGACTGTTGTTAATGTTGTCTGGCTGTTACATGATGAGTTGAGATGGCACAGCACTGATGGAATAGAAAGACTGTTGTTAATGTTGTCTGGCTGTTACATGATGAGTTGAGATGGCACAGCACTGATGGAATAGAAAGACTGTTGTTAATGTTGTCTGGCTGTTACATGATGAGTTGAGATGGCACAGCACTGATGGAATAGAAAGACTGTTGTTAATGTTGTCTGGCTGTTACATGATGAGTTGAGATGGCACAGCACTGATGGAATAGAAAGACTGTTGTTAATGTTGTCTGGCTGTTACATGATGAGTTGAGATGGCACAGCACTGATGGAATAGAAAGACTGTTGTTAATGTTGTCTGGCTGTTACATGATGAGTTGAGATGGCACAGCACTGATGGAATAGAAAGACTGTTGTTAATGTTGTCTGGCTGTTACATGATGAGTTGAGATGGCACAGCACTGATGGAATAGAAAGACTGTTGTTAATGTTGTCTGGCTGTTACATGATGAGTTGAGATGGCACAGCACTGATGGAATAGAAAGACTGTTGTTAATGTTGTCTGGCTGTTACATGATGAGTTGAGATGGCACAGCACTGATGGAATAGAAAGACTGTTGTTAATGTTGTCTGGCTGTTACATGATGAGTTGAGATGGCACAGCACTGATGGAATAGAAAGACTGTTGTTAATGTTGTCTGGCTGTTACATGATGAGTTGAGATGGCACAGCACTGATGGAATAGAAAGACTGTTGTTAATGTTGTCTGTCTGTCTGGCTGTTACATGATGAGTTGAGATGGCACAGCACTGATGGAATAGAAAGACTGTTGTTAATGTTGTCTGTCTGTCTGGCTGTTACATGATGAGTTGAGATGGCACAGCACTGATGGAATAGAAAGACTGTTGTTAATGTTGTCTGTCTGTCTGGCTGTTACATGATGAGCTGAGATGGCACAGCACTGATGGAATAGAAAGACTGTTGTTAATGTTGTCTGGCTGTTACATGATGAGCTGAGATGGCACAGCACTGATGGAATAGAAAGACTGTTGTTAATGTTGTCTGGCTGTTACATGATGAGTTGAGATGGCACAGCACTGATGGAATAGAAAGACTGTTGTTAATGTTGTCTGGCTGTTACATGATGAGCTGAGATGGCACAGCACTGATGGAATAGAAAGACTGTTGTTAATGTTGTCTGGCTGTTACATGATGAGCTGAGATGGCACAGCACTGATGGAATAGAAAGACTGTTGTTAATGTTGTCTGGCTGTTACATGATGAGTTGAGATGGCACAGCACTGATGGAATAGAAAGACTGTTGTTAATGTTGTCTGGCTGTTACATGATGAGTTGAGATGGCACAGCACTGATGGAATAGAAAGACTGTTGTTAATGTTGTCTGGCTGTTACATGATGAGTTGAGATGGCACAGCACTGATGGAATAGAAAGACTGTTGTTAATGTTGTCTGGCTGTTACATGATGAGTTGAGATGGCACAGCACTGATGGAATAGAAAGACTGTTGTTAATGTTGTCTGGCTGTTACATGATGAGTTGAGATGGCACAGCACTGATGGAATAGAAAGACTGTTGTTAATGTTGTCTGGCTGTTACATGATGAGTTGAGATGGCACAGCACTGATGGAATAGAAAGACTGTTGTTAATGTTGTCTGGCTGTTACATGATGAGTTGAGATGGCACAGCACTGATGGAATAGAAAGACTGTTGTCAATGTCTGTCTGGCTGTTACATGATGAGTTGAGATGGCACAGCACTGATGGAATAGAAAGACTGTTGTTAATGTTGTCTGGCTGTTACATGATGAGCTGAGATGGCACAGCACTGATGGAATAGAAAGACTGTTGTTAATGTTGTCTGGCTGTTACATGATGAGCTGAGATGGCACAGCACTGATGGAATAGAAAGACTGTTGTTAATGTTGTCTGGCTGTTACATGATGAGCTGAGATGGCACAGCACTGTTGGAATAGAAAGACTGTTGTTAATGTTGTCTGGCTGTTACATGATGAGTTGAGATGGCACAGCACTGATGGAATAGAAAGACTGTTGTTAATGTTGTCTGGCTGTTACATGATGAGCTGAGATGGCACAGCACTGATGGAATAGAAAGACTGTTGTTAATGTTGTCTGGCTGTTACATGATGAGTTGAGATGGCACAGCACTGATGGAATAGAAAGACTGTTGTTAATGTTGTCTGGCTGTTACATGATGAGTTGAGATGGCACAGCACTGATGGAATAGAAAGACTGTTGTTAATGTTGTCTGGCTGTTACATGATGAGCTGAGATGGCACAGCACTGATGGAATAGAAAGACTGTTGTTAATGTTGTCTGGCTGTTACATGATGAGTTGAGATGGCACAGCACTGATGGAATAGAAAGACTGTTGTTAATGTTGTCTGGCTGTTACATGATGAGTTGAGATGGCACAGCACTGATGGAATAGAAAGACTGTTGTTAATGTTGTCTGGCTGTTACATGATGAGTTGAGATGGCACAGCACTGATGGAATAGAAAGACTGTTGTTAATGTTGTCTGGCTGTTACATGATGAGTTGAGATGGCACAGCACTGATGGAATAGAAAGACTGTTGTTAATGTTGTCTGGCTGTTACATGATGAGTTGAGATGGCACAGCACTGATGGAATAGAAAGACTGTTGTTAATGTTGTCTGGCTGTTACATGATGAGTTGAGATGGCACAGCACTGATGGAATAGAAAGACTGTTGTTAATGTTGTCTGGCTGTTACATGATGAGTTGAGATGGCACAGCACTGATGGAATAGAAAGACTGTTGTTAATGTTGTCTGGCTGTTACATGATGAGCTGAGATGGCACAGCACTGATGGAATAGAAAGACTGTTGTTAATGTTGTCTGGCTGTTACATGATGAGCTGAGATGGCACAGCACTGATGGAATAGAAAGACTGTTGTTAATGTTGTCTGGCTGTTACATGATGAGTTGAGATGGCACAGCACTGATGGAATAGAAAGACTGTTGTTAATGTTGTCTGGCTGTTACATGATGAGCTGAGATGGCACAGCACTGATGGAATAGAAAGACTGTTGTTAATGTTGTCTGGCTGTTACATGATGAGCTGAGATGGCACAGCACTGATGGAATAGAAAGACTGTTGTTAATGTTGTCTGGCTGTTACATGATGAGCTGAGATGGCACAGCACTGATGGAATAGAAAGACTGTTGTTAATGTTGTCTGGCTGTTACATGATGAGCTGAGATGGCACAGCACTGATGGAATAGAAAGACTGTTGTTAATGTTGTCTGGCTGTTACATGATGAGCTGAGATGGCACAGCACTGATGGAATAGAAAGACTGTTGTTAATGTTGTCTGGCTGTTACATGATGAGTTGAGATGGCACAGCACTGATGGAATAGAAAGACTGTTGTTACTGTTGTCTGGCTGTTACATGATGAGTTGAGATGGCACAGCACTGATGGAATAGAAAGACTGTTGTTAATGTTGTCTGGCTGTTACATGATGAGCTGAGATGGCACAGCACTGATGGAATAGAAAGACTGTTGTTAATGTTGTCTGGCTGTTACATGATGAGCTGAGATGGCACAGCACTGATGGAATAGAAAGACTGTTGTTAATGTTGTCTGGCTGTTACATGATGAGCTGAGATGGCACAGCACTGATGGAATAGAAAGACTGTTGTTAATGTTGTCTGGCTGTTACATGATGAGTTGAGATGGCACAGCACTGATGGAATAGAAAGACTGTTGTTAATGTTGTCTGGCTGTTACATGATGAGCTGAGATGGCACAGCACTGATGGAATAGAAAGACTGTTGTTAATGTTGTCTGGCTGTTACATGATGAGTTGAGATGGCACAGCACTGATGGAATAGAAAGACTGTTGTTAATGTTGTCTGGCTGTTACATGATGAGTTGAGATGGCACAGCACTGATGGAATAGAAAGACTGTTGTTAATGTTGTCTGGCTGTTACATGATGAGCTGAGATGGCACAGCACTGATGGAATAGAAAGACTGTTGTTAATGTTGTCTGGCTGTTACATGATGAGCTGAGATGGCACAGCACTGATGGAATAGAAAGACTGTTGTTAATGTTGTCTGGCTGTTACATGATGAGTTGAGATGGCACAGCACTGATGGAATAGAAAGACTGTTGTTAATGTTGTCTGGCTGTTACATGATGAGTTGAGATGGCACAGCACTGATGGAATAGAAAGACTGTTGTTAATGTTGTCTGGCTGTTACATGATGAGTTGAGATGGCACAGCACTGATGGAATAGAAAGACTGTTGTTAATGTTGTCTGGCTGTTACATGATGAGCTGAGATGGCACAGCACTGATGGAATAGAAAGACTGTTGTTAATGTTGTCTGGCTGTTACATGATGAGTTGAGATGGCACAGCACTGATGGAATAGAAAGACTGTTGTTAATGTTGTCTGGCTGTTACATGATGAGTTGAGATGGCACAGCACTGATGGAATAGAAAGACTGTTGTTAATGTTGTCTGGCTGTTACATGATGAGTTGAGATGGCACAGCACTGATGGAATAGAAAGACTGTTGTTAATGTTGTCTGGCTGTTACATGATGAGTTGAGATGGCACAGCACTGATGGAATAGAAAGACTGTTGTTAATGTTGTCTGGCTGTTACATGATGAGTTGAGATGGCACAGCACTGATGGAATAGAAAGACTGTTGTTAATGTTGTCTGGCTGTTACATGATGAGTTGAGATGGCACAGCACTGATGGAATAGAAAGACTGTTGTTAATGTTGTCTGGCTGTTACATGATGAGTTGAGATGGCACAGCACTGATGGAATAGAAAGACTGTTGTTAATGTTGTCTGGCTGTTACATGATGAGTTGAGATGGCACAGCACTGATGGAATAGAAAGACTGTTGTTAATGTTGTCTGGCTGTTACATGATGAGCTGAGATGGCACAGCACTGATGGAATAGAAAGACTGTTGTTAATGTTGTCTGGCTGTTACATGATGAGTTGAGATGGCACAGCACTGATGGAATAGAAAGACTGTTGTTAATGTTGTCTGGCTGTTACATGATGAGCTGAGATGGCACAGCACTGATGGAATAGAAAGACTGTTGTTAATGTTGTCTGGCTGTTACATGATGAGCTGAGATGGCACAGCACTGATGGAATAGAAAGACTGTTGTTAATGTTGTCTGGCTGTTACATGATGAGCTGAGATGGCACAGCACTGATGGAATAGAAAGACTGTTGTTAATGTTGTCTGGCTGTTACATGATGAGCTGAGATGGCACAGCACTGATGGAATAGAAAGACTGTTGTTAATGTTGTCTGGCTGTTACATGATGAGCTGAGATGGCACAGCACTGATGGAATAGAAAGACTGTTGTTAATGTTGTCTGGCTGTTACATGATGAGCTGAGATGGCACAGCACTGATGGAATAGAAAGACTGTTGTTAATGTTGTCTGGCTGTTACATGATGAGTTGAGATGGCACAGCACTGATGGAATAGAAAGACTGTTGTTAATGTTGTCTGGCTGTTACATGATGAGTTGAGATGGCACAGCACTGATGGAATAGAAAGACTGTTGTTAATGTTGTCTGGCTGTTACATGATGAGCTGAGATGGCACAGCACTGATGGAATAGAAAGACTGTTGTTAATGTTGTCTGGCTGTTACATGATGAGCTGAGATGGCACAGCACTGATGGAATAGAAAGACTGTTGTTAATGTTGTCTGGCTGTTACATGATGAGCTGAGATGGCACAGCACTGATGGAATAGAAAGACTGTTGTTAATGTTGTCTGGCTGTTACATGATGAGCTGAGATGGCACAGCACTGATGGAATAGAAAGACTGTTGTTAATGTTGTCTGGCTGTTACATGATGAGTTGAGATGGCACAGCACTGATGGAATAGAAAGACTGTTGTTAATGTTGTCTGGCTGTTACATGATGAGCTGAGATGGCACAGCACTGATGGAATAGAAAGACTGTTGTTAATGTTGTCTGGCTGTTACATGATGAGCTGAGATGGCACAGCACTGATGGAATAGAAAGACTGTTGTTAATGTTGTCTGGCTGTTACATGATGAGCTGAGATGGCACAGCACTGATGGAATAGAAAGACTGTTGTTAATGTTGTCTGGCTGTTACATGATGAGTTGAGATGGCACAGCACTGATGGAATAGAAAGACTGTTGTTAATGTTGTCTGGCTGTTACATGATGAGTTGAGATGGCACAGCACTGATGGAATAGAAAGACTGTTGTTAATGTTGTCTGGCTGTTACATGATGAGTTGAGATGGCACAGCACTGATGGAATAGAAAGACTGTTGTTAATGTTGTCTGGCTGTTACATGATGAGTTGAGATGGCACAGCACTGATGGAATAGAAAGACTGTTGTTAATGTTGTCTGGCTGTTACATGATGAGTTGAGATGGCACAGCACTGATGGAATAGAAAGACTGTTGTTAATGTTGTCTGGCTGTTACATGATGAGTTGAGATGGCACAGCACTGATGGAATAGAAAGACTGTTGTTAATGTTGTCTGGCTGTTACATGATGAGCTGAGATGGCACAGCACTGATGGAATAGAAAGACTGTTGTTAATGTTGTCTGGCTGTTACATGATGAGCTGAGATGGCACAGCACTGATGGAATAGAAAGACTGTTGTTAATGTTGTCTGGCTGTTACATGATGAGCTGAGATGGCACAGCACTGATGGAATAGAAAGACTGTTGTTAATGTTGTCTGGCTGTTACATGATGAGCTGAGATGGCACAGCACTGATGGAATAGAAAGACTGTTGTTAATGTTGTCTGGCTGTTACATGATGAGCTGAGATGGCACAGCACTGATGGAATAGAAAGACTGTTGTTAATGTTGTCTGGCTGTTACATGATGAGCTGAGATGGCACAGCACTGATGGAATAGAAAGACTGTTGTTAATGTTGTCTGGCTGTTACATGATGAGCTGAGATGGCACAGCACTGATGGAATAGAAAGACTGTTGTTAATGTTGTCTGGCTGTTACATGATGAGCTGAGATGGCACAGCACTGATGGAATAGAAAGACTGTTGTTAATGTTGTCTGGCTGTTACATGATGAGTTGAGATGGCACAGCACTGATGGAATAGAAAGACTGTTGTTAATGTTGTCTGGCTGTTACATGATGAGTTGAGATGGCACAGCACTGATGGAATAGAAAGACTGTTGTTAATGTTGTCTGGCTGTTACATGATGAGCTGAGATGGCACAGCACTGATGGAATAGAAAGACTGTTGTTAATGTTGTCTGGCTGTTACATGATGAGTTGAGATGGCACAGCACTGATGGAATAGAAAGACTGTTGTTAATGTTGTCTGGCTGTTACATGATGAGCTGAGATGGCACAGCACTGATGGAATAGAAAGACTGTTGTTAATGTTGTCTGGCTGTTACATGATGAGTTGAGATGGCACAGCACTGATGGAATAGAAAGACTGTTGTTAATGTTGTCTGGCTGTTACATGATGAGTTGAGATGGCACAGCACTGATGGAATAGAAAGACTGTTGTTAATGTTGTCTGGCTGTTACATGATGAGTTGAGATGGCACAGCACTGATGGAATAGAAAGACTGTTGTTAATGTTGTCTGGCTGTTACATGATGAGTTGAGATGGCACAGCACTGATGGAATAGAAAGACTGTTGTTAATGTTGTCTGGCTGTTACATGATGAGTTGAGATGGCACAGCACTGATGGAATAGAAAGACTGTTGTTAATGTTGTCTGGCTGTTACATGATGAGTTGAGATGGCACAGCACTGATGGAATAGAAAGACTGTTGTTAATGTTGTCTGGCTGTTACATGATGAGCTGAGATGGCACAGCACTGATGGAATAGAAAGACTGTTGTTAATGTTGTCTGGCTGTTACATGATGAGCTGAGATGGCACAGCACTGATGGAATAGAAAGACTGTTGTTAATGTTGTCTGGCTGTTACATGATGAGCTGAGATGGCACAGCACTGATGGAATAGAAAGACTGTTGTTAATGTTGTCTGGCTGTTACATGATGAGCTGAGATGGCACAGCACTGATGGAATAGAAAGACTGTTGTTAATGTTGTCTGGCTGTTACATGATGAGCTGAGATGGCACAGCACTGATGGAATAGAAAGACTGTTGTTAATGTTGTCTGGCTGTTACATGATGAGTTGAGATGGCACAGCACTGATGGAATAGAAAGACTGTTGTTAATGTTGTCTGGCTGTTACATGATGAGCTGAGATGGCACAGCACTGATGGAATAGAAAGACTGTTGTTAATGTTGTCTGGCTGTTACATGATGAGCTGAGATGGCACAGCACTGATGGAATAGAAAGACTGTTGTTAATGTTGTCTGGCTGTTACATGATGAGCTGAGATGGCACAGCACTGATGGAATAGAAAGACTGTTGTTAATGTTGTCTGGCTGTTACATGATGAGTTGAGATGGCACAGCACTGATGGAATAGAAAGACTGTTGTTAATGTTGTCTGGCTGTTACATGATGAGTTGAGATGGCACAGCACTGATGGAATAGAAAGACTGTTGTTAATGTTGTCTGGCTGTTACATGATGAGTTGAGATGGCACAGCACTGATGGAATAGAAAGACTGTTGTTAATGTTGTCTGGCTGTTACATGATGAGTTGAGATGGCACAGCACTGATGGAATAGAAAGACTGTTGTTAATGTTGTCTGGCTGTTACATGATGAGTTGAGATGGCACAGCACTGATGGAATAGAAAGACTGTTGTTAATGTTGTCTGGCTGTTACATGATGAGCTGAGATGGCACAGCACTGATGGAATAGAAAGACTGTTGTTAATGTTGTCTGGCTGTTACATGATGAGTTGAGATGGCACAGCACTGATGGAATAGAAAGACTGTTGTTAATGTTGTCTGGCTGTTACATGATGAGTTGAGATGGCACAGCACTGATGGAATAGAAAGACTGTTGTTAATGTTGTCTGGCTGTTACATGATGAGCTGAGATGGCACAGCACTGATGGAATAGAAAGACTGTTGTTAATGTTGTCTGGCTGTTACATGATGAGTTGAGATGGCACAGCACTGATGGAATAGAAAGACTGTTGTTAATGTTGTCTGGCTGTTACATGATGAGTTGAGATGGCACAGCACTGATGGAATAGAAAGACTGTTGTTAATGTTGTCTGGCTGTTACATGATGAGTTGAGATGGCACAGCACTGATGGAATAGAAAGACTGTTGTTAATGTTGTCTGGCTGTTACATGATGAGTTGAGATGGCACAGCACTGATGGAATAGAAAGACTGTTGTTAATGTTGTCTGGCTGTTACATGATGAGTTGAGATGGCACAGCACTGATGGAATAGAAAGACTGTTGTTAATGTTGTCTGGCTGTTACATGATGAGTTGAGATGGCACAGCACTGATGGAATAGAAAGACTGTTGTTAATGTTGTCTGGCTGTTACATGATGAGTTGAGATGGCACAGCACTGATGGAATAGAAAGACTGTTGTTAATGTTGTCTGGCTGTTACATGATGAGCTGAGATGGCACAGCACTGATGGAATAGAAAGACTGTTGTTAATGTTGTCTGGCTGTTACATGATGAGCTGAGATGGCACAGCACTGATGGAATAGAAAGACTGTTGTTAATGTTGTCTGGCTGTTACATGATGAGTTGAGATGGCACAGCACTGATGGAATAGAAAGACTGTTGTTAATGTTGTCTGGCTGTTACATGATGAGCTGAGATGGCACAGCACTGATGGAATAGAAAGACTGTTGTTAATGTTGTCTGGCTGTTACATGATGAGCTGATATGGCACAGCACTGATGGAATAGAAAGACTGTTGTTAATGTTGTCTGGCTGTTACATGATGAGCTGAGATGGCACAGCACTGATGGAATAGAAAGACTGTTGTTAATGTTGTCTGGCTGTTACATGATGAGCTGAGATGGCACAGCACTGATGGAATAGTAAGACTGTTGTTAATGTTGTCTGGCTGTTACATGATGAGCTGAGATGGCACAGCACTGATGGAATAGAAAGACTGTTGTTAATGTTGTCTGGCTGTTACATGATGAGTTGAGATGGCACAGCACTGATGGAATAGAAAGACTGTTGTTAATGTTGTCTGGCTGTTACATGATGAGTTGAGATGGCACAGCACTGATGGAATAGAAAGACTGTTGTTAATGTTGTCTGGCTGTTACAAGATGAGTTGAGATGGCACAGCACTGATGGAATAGAAAGACTGTTGTTAATGTTGTCTGGCTGTTACATGATGAGTTGAGATGGCACAGCACTGATGGAATAGAAAGACTGTTGTTAATGTTGTCTGGCTGTTACATGATGAGTTGAGATGGCACAGCACTGATGGAATAGAAAGACTGTTGTTAATGTTGTCTGGCTGTTACATGATGAGTTGAGATGGCACAGCACTGATGGAATAGAAAGACTGTTGTTAATGTTGTCTGGCTGTTACATGATGAGCTGAGATGGCACAGCACTGATGGAATAGAAAGACTGTTGTTAATGTTGTCTGGCTGTTACATGATGAGTTGAGATGGCACAGCACTGATGGAATAGAAAGAATGTTGTTAATGTTGTCTGGCTGTTACATGATGAGGTGAGATGGCACAGCACTGATGGAATAGAAAGACTGTTGTTAATGTTGTCTGGCTGTTACATGATGAGTTGAGATGGCACAGCACTGATGGAATAGAAAGACTGTTGTTAATGTTGTCTGGCTGTTACATGATGAGTTGAGATGGCACAGCACTGATGGAATAGAAAGACTGTTGTTAATGTTGTCTGGCTGTTACATGATGAGTTGAGATGGCACAGCACTGATGGAATAGAAAGACTGTTGTCTGTCTGTCTGGCTGTTACATGATGAGTTGAGATGGCACAGCACTGATGGAATAGAAAGACTGTTGTTAATGTTGTCTGGCTGTTACATGATGAGCTGAGATGGCACAGCACTGATGGAATAGAAAGACTGTTGTTAATGTTGTCTGTCTGTTACATGATGAGCTGAGATGGCACAGCACTGATGGAATAGAAAGACTGTTGTTAATGTTGTCTGGCTGTTACATGATGAGCTGAGATGGCACAGCACTGATGGAATAGAAAGACTGTTGTTAATGTTGTCTGGCTGTTACATGATGAGTTGAGATGGCACAGCACTGATGGAATAGAAAGACTGTTGTTAATGTTGTCTGGCTGTTACATGATGAGCTGAGATGGCACAGCACTGATGGAATAGAAAGACTGTTGTTAATGTTGTCTGGCTGTTACATGATGAGCTGAGATGGCACAGCACTGATGGAATAGAAAGACTGTTGTTAATGTTGTCTGGCTTTTACATGATGAGTTGAGATGGCACAGCACTGATGGAATAGAAAGACTGTTGTTAATGTTGTCTGGCTGTTACATGATGAGCTGAGATGGCACAGCACTGATGGAATAGAAAGACTGTTGTTAATGTTGTCTGGCTGTTACATGATGAGCTGAGATGGCACAGCACTGATGGAATAGAAAGACTGTTGATGTGTTATTCTTTCGTCATTCTTGTCACGACGAGATGTCTGTTATTTTGGTGGACGGTGGATGTGTGTGTGTCCTTCATTGAAACAAACAGAGAGATATGAGGCTTCTAAACAAGTCATGCTCAGCAAGAACTACTTTATGAGACACACACACACACACACACACACACACACACACACACACACACACACACACACACACACACACACACACACACACACACACACACACACACACACACACACACACACACATACTTACAGTACCAGTCAAAAGTTTGGACACACCTACTCATTCAAGGGGTTTTCTTTATTCTTACTATTTTCTACATTGTAGAAAACAAGTGCTCAGCATATGTGGGAACTCCTTCAAGACTGTTGGAAAAGCATTCCAGGTGAAGCTGGTTGAGAGAATGCCAAGAGTGCGCAAAGCTGTCATCAAGGCAAAGGCTGGCTATTTTGATTTGTTTAACACTTTTTTTGGTTACTACATGATTCCATATGTGTTATTTCATAGTTTTGATGTCTTCACTATTATTCTACAATGTAAAAAATAGTAAAAAATAAAGAAATCCCTTGAATGAGTAGGTGTGTCCAATCTTTTGATTGGTACTGTACACACACACACACACACATATATATACACACACACACAAACTCAAACAGCTTTATTACGGCACACTTGCGGATTACAGATTTTTATGGTCTCTCTCTGTGTATGATTTTACATTTTCTGGTTGACAGGGCAACATATGCTGATGGAAACAAACCCTTCTGTGATCTGGGGAAAAGTTTCCTTTAGGCACAGATCTAGGATCAGTTCACCTTCCCCTATCCTAACCTCAACCATTAGGATTCCTCTAGGCACAGATCTAGGATCATTTCACCATCCCCATAACCTAACCTCAACAATTAGGATTCCTCTAGGCACAAATCTAGAATCAGTTAATCTTCATCTGTCCATCAAAGGCAGTTATCAAAGGCAGTTTTCAATCAATCCATTCCAGCTATTAAGCAAGCTTGTATGATTATTACAGTTTTTCATTTAACAAAATATCCTCTGATAATGACGTTCTATACGTTTTGATGAGTCAACAAAGACTTCCCACTGGTTAACAGCTCTAGGAGGATCCATCAATTTGTGTGTTCCAAATAACACCCTACGACCTGTACAGTGCACTACTTTTGACCAGGGCACAAGTAATGCGCAATATAGGGAATTCGGTGTCATTTTGGGACGCACTCTAACTCTCACCCATCTGCATGCATTCTGCATACGTGGCCTGGCTGAGAGAGGCTGACTTTGGGGAAAGCAGTTTAACAAGTTTAAAATATCTTTGCTGCTCAGCGCAGCGCCGCACCGCACCTCAACTCTACTCTTTTGGGGGCCGTTAAAAGCCGAGCTGAATTTCCATTTTCATGGCTTCATATTACCGTGCTGCTGTCCCACTGTCTGTCTGGACACTCCCTGTTTTATCACTGGATATAAACAGAGATAAATGTTGCTGAGGAGATTTAAAAGGCACAGGGACCTCTGCACAGTGTGTGTGTATGTATGTGTGTGTGTGTGTGTGTGTGTGTGTGTTTGTGTGTGTGTGTGTTTGTGTGTGTGTGTGCGTGCGTGTGTATGTGTGCGTGTGTGTGCGTGTGTTTGTGTGTGTGTGTGTGTGTGTGTGTGTGTGTGTGTATGTGTGTGTGTGTGCGTGTGCATGTGAGCTGTCATTTTGTGACCTCCTACAGCCCAGAGTGCGTCCTCAGCAGAACAGAGAGAGAAACAGCTAGCAGCCGACTCGGCAAAACTCTCACACACACGCACAAACGCACACACACACACACAGTTGAAGTTGGAAGTTTACATACACCTTAGCCAAATACATTTAAACTCAGTTTTTCACAATTCCTGACATTTAATCCTAGTAAAAACTACCTGTCTTAGGTCAGTTAGGATCACTACTTTATTTTAAGAATGTGAAATGTCACAATAATAGTAGAGAGAATGATTTATTTCTGCTTTTATTTATTTCATCATTTTCCCAGTGGGTCAGAAGTTTACATACACACAATTAGTATTTGGTAGCATTGCCTTTAAATTGTTTAACTTGGGTCAAACGTTTCGGGTAGCCTTCCACAAGCTTCCCACAATAAGTTGGGTGAATTTTGGCCCATTCCTCCTGACAGAGCTGGTGTAACTGAGTCAGGTTTGTAGGCCTCCTTGCTCGCACACGCTTTTTCAGTTCTGCCCACAAATGTTCTATAGGATTGAGGTCAGGGATTTGTGATGGCCACTCCAATACCTTGACTTTGTTGTCCTTAAGCTATTTTGCCACAACTTTGGAAGTATGCTTGGAGTCATTGTCCATTTGGAAGACCCATTTGCGACCAAGATTTAACTTCCTGACTGATGTCTTGAGATATTGCTTCAATATATCCAAATAATTTTCCTTCCTCATGATGCCATCTATTTTGTGAAGTGCACCAGTCCCTCCTGCAGCAAAGCACCCCCACAGCATGATGCTGCCACCCCCGTGCTTCACGGTTGGGATGGTGTTCTTCGGCTTGCAAGGCGCCTCCTTTTTCCTCCAAACATAATGATGGTCATTATGGCCAAACAGTTCTTTTTTTGTTTCATCAGACCAGAGGACATTTCTCCAAAAAGTACGATCTTTGTCCCCATGTGCAGTTGCAAACCGTAGTCTGGCTTTTTTATGGCGGTTTTGGAGCAGTGGCTTCTTCCTTGCTGAGCGGCCTTTCAGGTTATTTCGATATAGGACTCGTTTTACTGTGGATATAGATACTTTTGTACCTGTTTCCTCCAGCATCTTCACAAGGTCCTTTGCTGTTGTTCTGGGATTGATTTGCACTTTTCACACCAAGGTACGTTAATCTCTAGGAGACAGAACGTGTCTCCTTCCTGAGCGGTATGACGGCTGCGTGGTCCCATGGTTTTTATACTTGCGTACTATTGTTTGTACAGATAAACGTGGTACCTTCAGGCGTTTGGAAATTACTCCCAAGGATGAACCAGAATTGTGGAGGTCTACCATTTTTTTCCTGAGGTCTTGGCTGATTTCTTTTGATTTTCCCAAGATGTCAAGCAAAGAGGCACTGAGTTTGAAGGTAGGCCTTGAAATACATCCACAGGTACACCTCCAATTGACTCAAATGATGTCAATTAACCTATCAGAAGCTTCTAAAGCCATGACATCATGTTCTGGAATTTTCCAAGCTGTTTAAAGGCACAGTCAACTTAGTGTGTGTAAACTTCTGACCCACTGGAATTGTGATACAGTGAATTATAAGTGAACAATTGTTGGAAAAACTACTTGTGTCATGCATAAAGTAGATGCCCTAACCGACTTGCCAAAACTATAGTTTGTTAACAAGAAATTTGTGGAGTGGTTTAAAAACAAGTTTTAATGACTCCAAACTAAGTGTATGTAAACTTCCGACTTCAACTGTACATACACAAGCGAAGGGACAAGTCTGTTTGTGAGTCCTTATTTACTTAGTGCAACTTGGTGAGGTTATCTGACCTCACACAAAGGGTCACTCACATATTCCGTTCATGACAATTAGACCATCAATGCTTCAGCAGCCCAGTCGGGACCTATGTCTGGTTTGTGTGTTGACGACGAAATACAATGTAAAGTTCAACTCCCACAAGTCCCTCATGCATACTGTATATTTTAATGGAGCCCTACAATGAGACATTTACACTGTGTGTACAAAACATTATGAACACATTCCTAATATTGAGTTGCCCCCCCCTTTTGCCCTCAGAACAGCCTCAATTCGTTGGGGCATGGACCACAAGGTGTCGAAAGTGTTCCACAGGGATGTTGACTCCAATGCTTCCCGTTGTGTCAAGTTGGCTGGATGTCCTTTGGGTGGTGGACCATTCTTGATACACACAGGAAACTGTTGAGCGTTAAAAACCCATCAGCGTTGCAGTTCTTGACACACTACAACCGGAGCGCCTGGCACCTACTACCATACCCTTTTCAAAGGCACTCAAATATTTTGTCTTTCCCATTCACTTTCTGAATGGCACACATACAACCCATGTCTCAATTGTCTCGAGGCTTAAACAGCCTTCTTTAACCTGTCTCCTCTCTTTCACCTACACTGATTGAAGTGGATTTAACAAGTGACATCTTTAAGGGATCATAGCTTTCACCTGGATTCACCCAGTCTATGTCATGGAAAGAGCAGGTGTTCTCCCCGAAGAGGGGGGACGGTGGAAGGGTTAATACAAAATAAAAAAAACGACTGAGGGAGAAAAGAGTGATTAAATAAAATGAGGAAAATGGAGAGAAGAAATGAAGGAGGTGGAGTGAAGAGAGGGATGCGGGCACAGCGTCACCTTGTCACCGTATTGTGTCTCTGAATCTTTTTCCCACTCCTCCTCCGCTCTTTCACTTGATATTTCTCCCTTTGTATTTCTCCCTCTGTATTTCTCCCTCTGTATTTCTCCCTGTGTATTTCTCCCTCTGTATTTCTCCCTGTGTATTTCTCCCTCTGTATTTCTCCCTGTGTATTTCTCCCTGTGTATTTCTCCCTGTGTATTTCTCCTTGTGTATTTCTCCCTGTGTATTTCTCCCTCTGTATTTCTCCCTGTGTATTTCTCCCTGTGTATTTTCTTCTCATTGCATTTATTCTACTTGGCCTCTATTCTCTTCTTCACCTACAAACTGCCTCTGTCGACACTCACAGACACTCACAGACACTGAGACACTCACAGACACTCACAGACACTGAGACACTCACAGACACTGAGACACTCACAGACACTCACAGACACTCACAGACACTGAGGCACTCACAGACACTCACAGACACTCACAGATACTGAGACACTCACAGACACTCACAGACACTCACAGACACTCACAGACACTGAGGCACACATGCTACAGTAGCTGACGAATTGTGCTCCGAGAAGAGGAGAAAAGTGAGACACACACACCCTGAACAGTGGAAGAAAGCGTGCTGTGCCGATACTGAGAGCTGTTAGCTCGGTCCAGAGCGACAGAGACAGACAGACAGACAGACAGACAGGAAGGAAGGAAGGAAGGAAGGAAGGAAGGAAGGAAGGAAGGAAGGAAGGAAGGAAGGAAGGAAGGAAGGAAGGAAGGAAGGAAGGAAGGAAGGAAGGAAGGAATTGAGCTGAGCTGGACTGGGATACTCTGGACTCTCCCAGAGCTCTCTTCAGCGACGGGCACAGGTGTGTTTGTGTGTGTGTGTGTTTCAGAGAGAGGGAGTGTGTGTATAACCGGCTCAGTGCCATACTGCATGCTCAGCAGTTTAGAAGGCTTCTGAGAAAGTTTCCCTCATTGTGCAAAATGCCAACCGTACATGCTTGTCTGAATCTGTTCTGTACACTGTATGTGTACAGTGATTTCACATTTATTAACAAACACTACCTACAGATTCATGGGACGGCGATGGGCAAAAAGTTCGCCCCGGCCTATGCTAATATTTATATGGCAGACTGGGAGTTGACAGCCTTGGCTAAATGCCCATTGCGTCCCGTGTTTTATATACGATACCTGGATGATATCTTCAGAGTGTGGGAACATGATCTGGTACATTTCACAACATTAATTTAAATACTCAAAAACCATCATCCTACCATAACAGTTAAATATGTAATCCACCCACATACAATCAACTTATTGGACACAACCATTCCCCCCCCCAGATACTGACACGCACATAGTCTCCTTACAAACAAAAGTATATTTCAAGGACACAGACACACACGCCCTACTCCACAAGTCCAGTTATCACCCAAAACATACATTCACTGGCATTGTCAAATCACAACTCATTGGATTCCATAGACTATGTACACAACAGAAAGACTTCCATTCAGCCACACAGACCCTCTTTAGTACACTGGGGAAGAGGGGATACTCAAAGCGGTCATTGAGGTACATAAAGGCAAACACACTGGAAGGCCTTACCCAGAACAGAGTGCTTGATCCCTCCAAACCCAACACACTGGAAGGCCTTACCCAGAACAGAGTGCTTGATCCCTCCAAACCCAACACACTGGAAGGCCTTACCCAGAACAGAGTGCTTGATCCCTCCAAACCCAACACACTGGAAGGCCTTACCCAGAACAGAGTGCTTGATCCCTCCAAACCCAACACACTGGAAGGCCTTACCCAGAACAGAGTGCTTGATCCCTCCAAACCCAACACACTGGCAGGCCTTACCCAGAACAGAGTGCTTGATCCCCCCAAACCCAACACACTGGCAGGCCTCACACAGAACAGATTTCCTGATCCCCCTAACCTTAAATTTAATCTTAACCCTAACCTTAACCCTAACCTTAACCCTTAACCCTAACCTTAACCCTAACCCTAACCTTAATCCTAACCCTAACCTTAACTGAGAGAGTGGCGCAGTGGTCTAAGGCACTGCATCGCAGTGCTAGCTGTGCCACTAGAGATCCTGGTTAGAATCCAGGCTCTGTCGTAGCCGGCCGCGACCGGGAGACCCATGGGGCGGCGCACAATTGGCCCAGCGTCGTCCAGGGTAGGGGAGGGAATGGCCGGCAGGGATGTAGCTCAGTTGATAGAGCATGGCGTTTGCAACGCCAGGGTTGTGGGTTCGATTCCCACAGGGAGTATGAAAAAATAATAATGTATGCACTAACTAACTGTAAGTCGCTCTGGATAAGAGCGTCTGCTAAATGACGTAAATGTAAATGTTAACCCTAACCCTTTCCCGATCCCGTATCCTATCCCTGTCCTTCACCCTCAGACCTTTCCCAGACCCCCTGTTCCTATTCCCCCAACAGATTCAGAACCCCAGATTATACCCCTCATCAGCACCTTCTCAGACATAAACAGACTCCTTCATTCTAGACTCAAAGCCGCATTAACCCAAACACAACATACATTTCCCCCACTCCAGGAATTCAGATCTATATCAGCATTCCGCAGAATCCCCAACCTAAGGGATCTCTTAGTCTATGCAAAATGTTCCAACAAACCCACTCCTAAACCACCTATTGAACAACAGGACTATAGACAACTCTCACTCATTCAAAATCCACATGCACAAACCTCCAGTCCTATTCCACAACTCATGACCATTCAGAGCACCAACATTGTCTATAACATAACATGCACATTATGCCGCAACATTTATATAGGAGAAACCAGTCACACAGTCTTGACACGCCTCAAACAGCACCTCTACACAATTGAAAAAAACATATTACAACCACACCTGGTAAAACACTTTCAAAACCACCCCACAACCTCCCTCCACATCACCGGTCTGGATATGAATGCCTCCTGGACCATAGGCCAGAGAAGAGCAGCTGAATCCAGGTGGATAGCAAAACTTAAGACCTTGGCTCCACTTGCTATGAATGGTAAAGAGTAGGATAAAGCATTGACCGTGGGAGGTAGTGAGGGCCTAATTAAGAGAGCCGGAGGGGCCACCAACACAAGGAGGAAGTTCAATAAAAAAGAATGTATTTATTTGCTCAATCTGTTTTATCTTTTTTTATTCAATTGTATTATATCAAGCACTTTTACATAGCACTTATCTTTGAAGCACTTAATCCCTTCATCCCTTGGTGGGATTTCCCATTATGTACTTACTTATTTAATTATTTATCTATTCATTTATTGATCCAGTTTGCATGTTTTTTATTATGATTTTATAAAAAAACATTTGTTTTAAAATTAAACTGGTTTACCCCCAGCACTTTATAAACAATTGTCTTCTTCCTGTTGTTGAACTGTCATGGGTGACCCCTTGGAGCTCTCGGCCTTTCATGTTCTCTCACCCTCTCCAGACAGGGGTGATGTACAATATAGAAATAGGGCAGAAAGTTGCAATATATAGGGCCCGTGCAATCCAAGGTTTGATACCAGCATAAACAGAAACCCTCTCAACCCTAACCCTAACCCTAACCCCTAGTCTCAACCCTAACCCTAACCTACCTCTAGTCTCAACCCTAACCCTAACCCTACCCCTAGTCTCAACCCTAACCCTAGCCTACCCCTAGTCTCAACCCTAAACCTTATCCCTAGTCTCAACCCTAACCCTAAACCTATCCCTAGTAGCAGCTAACCCTACCCTAATAAACCTTAATTTGTGGGTAAAACACAACACTTATCCTCATCTGGGGGGTAACTGAGGGTATGATGCCTCTTCAGTGAGCTGTAGAGGATAGGGGACAGTGAAACAGTGATAACAGTGTAGAGTAAGAGAGAAGGGAACAGTCATTGAATCACTGGTGTTATTGATTTAACCAGATCAGCGCAGCAGGAGTTCCAGAGGCAAGCAGCACTTCTCTAACCCGCTCATTAACAAATCAAATCAAATCAAATCAAATTGTATTGGTCACATGCGCCGAATACAACAGGTGCAGACATTACAGTGAAATGCTTACTTACAGCCCTTAACCAACAGTGCATTTATTTTTAACAAAAAAAGTAAAAATAAAACAACAACAAAAAAAAGTGTTGAGAAAAAAAAGAGCAGAAGTAAAATAAAGTGACAGTAGGGAGGCTATATATACAGGGGGTAATGTTGCAGAGTCAATGTGCGGGGGCACCGGCTAGTTGAGGTAGTTGAGGTAATATGTACATGTGGGTAGAGTTAAAGTGACTATGCATAAATAATTAACAGAGTAGCAGCAGCGTAAAAAGGATGGGGTGGGGGGGCAGTGCAAATAGTCCGGGTAGCCATGATTAGCTGTTCAGGAGTCTTATGGCTTGGGGGTAGAGGCTGTTGAAAAGTCTTTTGGACCTAGACTTGGCACTCCGGTACCGCTTGCCGTGCGGTAGCAGAGAGAACAGTCTATGACTAGAGTGGCTGGAGTCTTTGACAATTTTGAGGGCCTTCCTCTGACACCGCCTGGTATAGAGGTCCTGGATGGCAGGAAGCTTGGCCCCAGTGATGTACTGGGCCGTACGCACTACCCTCTGTAGTGCCTTGCGGTCGGAGGCCAAGCAGTTGCATACCAGGCGGTGATGCAACCAGTCAGGATGCTCTCGATGGTGCAGCTGTAGAATTTTTTGAGGATCTGAGGACCCATGTTAAAATCTTTTCAGTCTCCTGAGGGGGAATAGGCTTTGTCGTGCCCTCTTCATGACTGTCTTGGTGTGTTTGGACCATGATAGTTCGTTGGTGATGTGGACACCAAGGAACTTGAAGCTCTCAACCTGTTCCACTACAGCCCCGTCGATGAGAATGGGGGCGTGCTCAGTCCTCTTTTTTTTCCTGTAGTCCACAATCATCTCCTTTGTCTTGGTCACGTTGAGGAGAGGTTGTTGTCCTGGCACCACACGGCCAGGTCTCTGACCTCCTCCCTATGGGCTGTCTCATCGTTGTCGGTGATCAGGCCTACCACTGTTGTGTCGTCGGCAAACTTAATGATGGTGTTGGAGTCGTGCCTGGCCATGCAGTCATGGGTGAACAGAGAGTACAGGAGGGGACTGAGCACGCACCCCTGAGGGGCCCCCGTGTTGAGGATCAGTGTGGCAGATGTGTTGTTACCTACCCTTACCACCTGGGGGCGGCCCGTCAGGAAGTCCAGGATCCAGTTGCAGAGGGAGGTGTTTAGTCCCAGGATCCTTAGCTTAGTGATGAGCTTAGAGGGCACTATGGTGTTGAATGCTGAGCTGTAGTCAATGAATAGCATTCTCACGTAGGTGTTCCTCTTGTCCAGGTGGGAAAGGGCAGTGTGGAGTGCAATAGAGATTGCATCATCTGTGGATCTGTTGGGGCGGTATGCAAATTGGAGTGGGTCTAGGGTTTCTGGGATAATGCTGTTGATGTGAGCCATGACCAGCCTTTCAAAGCACTTCATGGCTACAGACGTCAGTGCTACGGGTCGGTAGTCATTTATGCAGGTTATCTTAGAGTCCTTGGGCACGGGGACTATGGTGGTCTGCTTGAAACATGTTGATATTACAGACTCAGTCAGGGACATGTTGAAAATGTCAGTGAAGACACTTGCCAGTTGGTCAGCACATGCTTGGAGTACACGTCCTGGTAATCCGTCTGGCCCTGCGGCCTTGTGAATGTTGACCTGCTTAAAAGTCTTACTCACATCGGCTACGGAGAGCGTGATCACATAGTCATCCGGAACAGCTGGTGCTCTCATGCATGCTTCAGTGTTGCTTGCCTCGAAGCGAGCATAGAAGTGGTTTAGCTCGTCTGGTAGGCTTGTGTCACTGGGCAGCTCGCAGCTGTGCTTCCCTTTGTAGTCTGTAATAGTTTTCAAGCCCTGCCACATCCGACGAGCGTCAGAGCCAGTGTAGTACGATTCAATCTTAGTCCTGTATTGACTCTTTGCCTGTTTGATGGTTCGTCTGAGGTCATAGCGGGATTTCTTATAAGCGTCCGGGTTAGAGTCCCGTTCCTTGAAAGCGGCAGCTCTACCCTTTAGCTCAGTGCGGATGTTTCCTGTAATCCATGGCTTCTGGTTGGGGTATGTACGTACGGTCACTGTGGGGACGACATCATCGATGCACTTATTGATGAAGCCAGTGACTGATGTGGTGTACTCCTCAATGCTGTCTGAAGAATCCCGGAACATGTTCCAGTCTGTGCTAGCAAAACAGTCCTGTAGCTTAGCATCTGCGTCATCTGACCACTTTTTATTAACCGAGTCACTGGTGCTTCCTGCTTTAGTTTTTGCTTATAAGCAGGAATCAGGAGGATAGAGTTATGGTTAGATTTGCCAAATGGAGGGCGAGGGAGAGCTTTGTATGCGTCTCTGTGTGTGGAGTAAAGGTGGTCTAGAGTTTTTTTTCCTCTGGTTGCACATTTAACATGCTGGTAGAAATTAGGTAGAACGGATTTAAGTTTCCCTGCATTAAAGTCCCCGGCCACTAGGAGCGCTGCATCTGGATGAGCATTTTCCTGTTGATTTATGGCCTTGTACAACTCATTCAGTGCAATCTTAATGCCAGCATTGGTCTGTGGTGGTAAATAGACAGCTATGAAAAATATAGATGAAAACTCTCTTGGTAAATAGTGTGGTCTACAGCTTATCATAAGATACTCTACCTCAGGCGAGCAAAACCTCGAGACTTCCTTAGTATTTGATTTTGTGCACCAGCTGTTGTTTACAAATATACACAGACCGCCACCCCTTGTCTTACCGGAGTCAGCCGTTCTATCCTGCCGATGTAGCGTATAGCCCGCTAGCTGTATGAAATCCATGTCGTCGTTCAGCCACGACTCGGTGAAACATAAGATATTACAGTTTTTAATGTCCCGTTGGTAGGATAACCGTAATCTTAAGTCATCCAATTTATTTTCAAATGATTGAACGTTGGCTAATAGGATTGATGGAAGAGGCAGTTTACTCTCTCGCCGTCGGATCCTTACAAGGCACCCCGATCTACGTCCACGATATCTCTGTCTCTTCCTCACGCGAATGACGGGGATTTGGGCCTTGTCGGGTGTCTGTATGATATCCTTCGCGGCCGCCTCGTTGAAGAAAAAATCTTCGTCCAATACGAGGTGAGGAATCGCTGTCCTGATATCCAGAAGCTCTTTTTGGTTATAAGAGACGATGGCAGAAACATTATGTACAAAATAAATTACAAATAACGCGGAAAAACACACATAATAGTACAATTGGTTAGAGGGCTGTAAAACGGCAGCCATCTTCTCCGGCGCTGTCTTCAGGTACATATACTGTACTGGAGAACATTCCTATACAATGCAGTAGGTACCCCCCCCCCCCAGGGACCCATAGAGAGTCAGCACTGAGGATCTCTAGATGCCTCCATGCATAAATGTTTAATAGCAGGGAAAACATTAGCATGTGTAATTAAAACAGTAATTTAGTCCCAGACGACTATTAGGAGCCATGAAAATCCTCAGGAGTGCGCAGACAGAAAGACAGCGAGGCACATACACACAAACACACACCTACACACACACACACAAACACACACACACCATACTGCATGCTTTCTGCTGAAACACAGTAATTAGTCATCACTTGATTGCACTGGAGTTTTAATTTAGACAAGACGTGGAGCGGAGTACTGAAGTGTGTGGGTGTGTGTGTGTAATTGTGTGTGTTCGTGTTTGCGTGCATGTGTGTATGGCATGTGTGTGTGTGTGTCTCCTGGTACTCTGTATTTAACTGTCAGTCATGTTTTGTGTCTCTGGCCAGATCACATTGGAGTGGAACAGTGAGCAGTGGTAAACATTGTGTTAAACATTGGCTGGATACGTTCAAATATTGTCTGAGATCCCTCTGAGGATGATGACTTGCTGTCCTGTTAGCTTACTTCTCGTCTCTGCCTTCATCCATCCATCCATCCATCCATCCATCCATCCTTCTCTCCCTTTCTTCTCCTCTTCCTCTATTCTCAAGCGTTTCCTCATTCCTCTCTTTCTCTCTCTCTCTCTCTCTCTCTCTCTCTCTCTCTCTCTCTCTCTCTCTCTCTCTCTCTCTCTCTCTCTCTCTCTCTCTCTCTCTCTCTCTCTCTCTCTCTCTCTCTCTCTCTCTCTCTCTCTCTCTCTCTCTCTCTCTCTCTCTCTCTCTCTCTCTGTCATGACTTCCGCCGAGGCTGCTCCCCTCCTGGTTCGGGCAGGCTTCGGCGTTCGTGGTCACCGGAGTACTAGCTACTGCCGATCCCATTCTCATCACTCCACTTGTCATGTCTTGTCAATCACACACACCTGGTGCTCATTCCCCTAATTAGTATGTGTATAAGTGTTCCCTCTGTTCCCCTTGTCTTTGTGAGTGATTGTTTGTTGTGAGAGCGTGTAGCTCGGTTGAGCTACTCTTCCATTTGTTTATGCCAAGGTGGATGTTTTCCCTTGTAATAGTTTCGTTTGACGCTTGGAGCGTTTGATTTATGTAAACGGAATAAACTCTGGACTTCAGTATTTTACCTCCTGCGCCTGACTCCTTCATTCACACCTCATCTCTCTCTCTCTCTCTCTCTCTCTCTCTCTCTCTCTCTCTCTCTCTCTCTCTGTCTCTGTCTCTGTCTCTGTCTCTCTCTCTCTCTGTCTCGCTCTTGTGAGAGAAAAATTAACATGTAACATGTTTACCTGCTTTGTCTAATATGAATAGTTAACAATTATATACTTAACAATTATATACTAGCTCCCTGCAGCTAGTCTAGGCATGTGGTCAAGGAGATAGGGGTCCTGGAGCTGACAATTGATTTATGAATGGTTTGGTGATAAAACCTACAGCTTGTATTCCATAGTATGAGTTGGTGTTTGTGTACTGGAAGGTACCAGGGATGAGATGGCTTTGGTATTGATAATGATGAGAGGAACCTTGTCTTAGGGGCCAAACTCTGGTTTCCATGCAATAAGAACAGTCTTCACAGCAGATACTGTCTGCTGTGAATTATTCATTTATTTCATACAAATCCTAACCTTTTGACCTATTCCACACATCTGCGGTTTGTCATGTAGACTAAGAGGGCTGTGCTATAAAACATATTTGTATTCTTGTACGTCAGAGCTCAAGAGTGTTGGGTCGACCAGCCTCATTATTGCAGAGCACTCACTCCATTCATGTGTGTGTTGTGACCTGCTCCCTTATTAATAAGTTTAGGATAAAGTAATATCCTGATTGGTGATTGACCTTGTCTCTCCCCATTATTGATTAGAATTTCCATGACATTCTCTCTCTCTCTGTCTCTCTGTCTCTCTGTCTCTCTCTCTCTCTCTCTCTCTCTCTCTCTCTCTCTCTCTCTCTCTCTCTCTCTCTCTCTCTCTCTCTCTCTCTCTCTATCTATCTACTAACCTGTCTCAGACCTTTGGGGGAAAAGCTTTATTATCTTTCATTAAACCACAGTGATGGTGAAATGGCTCTGAGGGATGATGATGTGTTTTTACTGTGCTATCTAAAGTCCTTATGAGTGTTATGGGGTCATGGATCGCTGTTTCAGTGGTTTAATGATTGTGTTGCATTTGTGTGTTTGTATGTGTGTGTGTGAATGTGTGTGTATGTGTGTATGTGTATGTGTGTGTGTGTGTTTAATGGTTCTGTATTGTCGGACCCCTGGGATGAGTGCTACAGGCCCTGTGAGACCAAAAGCTCTCTCTCATCCTCTCTCTCTGGCTCTTTATTGCTCTCTCTCTCTTTTCCCAGCTCTGTATGTGTCTGTCTCTCTCTCTCTCGCTCGCTCTCTTTCATCAGCTCTGTATGTGTCTGTCTCTCTCTCGCTCTCTCTCTTTCACCAGCTCTGTATGTCTGTCTCTCTCTCTCTTTTACCAGCTCTGTATGTGTCTTTCTCTCTCTCTCGCTCACTCTCTTTCACCAGCTCTGTATGTGTCTGTCTCTCTCTCGCTCTCTCTCTTTCACCAGCTCTGTATATCTGTCTGTCTCTCTCTCTCTTTCACCAGCTCTGTATGTCTCTCTCTCTTTTACCAGCTCTGTATGTGTCTGTCTCTCTCTCTCTCTCTTTCACCAGCTCTGTATGTCTCTCTCTCTCTCTCTCTCTCTCTCTCTCTCTCTCTCTCTCTCTCTCTCTCTCTCTCTCTCTCTCATCAGCTCTGTCTGTCTCTCTCTCTCTCTCTCTCTCTCTCTCTCTCTCTCTCTCTCTCTCTCTCTCTCTCTCTCTCTCTCTCTCTCTCTCTCTCACCAGCTCTGTATGTGTCTGTCTCTCTCTCTCTCTCTCTCTCTCTTTCAGCAGCTCTGTATGTGTCTGTCTCTCTCTCTCGCTCGCTCTCTTTCACCAGCTCTGTATGTGTCTGTCTCTCTCTCGCTCTCTCTCTTTCACCAGCTCTGTATGTCTGTCTGTCTCTCTCTCTCTCTCTTTCACCAGCTCTGTATGTCTGTCTGTCTCTCTCTCTCTTTCACCAGCTCTGTATGTCTCTCTCTCTCTCTCTCTCGCTCTCTCTCTCTCTCTCTCTCTCTCTCTCTCTCTCTCTCTCTCTCTCTCTCTCTCTCTCTCTCTCTCTCTCTCTCTCTCTCTCTCTCTCTCTCTCTCTCTCTCTCTCTCTCTCTCTCTCATCAGCTCTGTCTGTCTGTCTCTTTCTCTCTCTCTCTCTCTCTCTCTCTCTCTCTCACCAGCTCTGTATGTGTCTGTCTCTTTCTCGCTCTCTCTCCCTCTCTCCCTCTCTCTCTCTCTCAATTCAATTCAATTTCAATTTAAGGGCTTTATTGGCATGGGAAATGTATGTTAACATTGCCAAAGCAAGTGAAGTAGATAGTAAACAAAAGTGAAATAAACAATAAATATTAACAGTAAACATTACACTCAGAAGTTTCAAAAGAATAAAGACATTTCAAATGTCATATTATGTATATATACAGTGTTGTAACAATGTGCGAAGAGTTAAAGTACAAGTGGGAAAATAAATAAACATAAATATGGGTTGTATTTACAATGGTGTTTGATCTTCACTGGTTGCCCTTTTCTTGTGGCAACAGGTCACAAATCTTGCAGCTGTGATGGCACACTGTGATTTTTCACCCAGTAGATAAGGGAGTTTATCAAAATTGGGTTTGTTTTCGAATTCTTTGTGGATCGCTGTAATCTGAGGGAAATATGTGTCTCTAATATGGTCATACATTTGGCAGGAGGTTAGGAAGTGCAGCTCAGTTTCCACCTCATTTTGTGGGCAGTGTACACATAGCCTGTCTTCTCTTGAGAGCCAGGTCTGCCTACGGCGGCCTTTCTCAATAGCAAGGCTATGCTCACTAAGTCTGTACATAGTCAAAGCTTTCCTTAAGTTTGGGTCAGTCACAGTGGTCAGGTATTCTGCCACTGTGTACTCTCTGTTTAGGGCCAAATAGCATTCTAGTTTGCTCTGTTTTTTTGTTTGTTCTTTCCAATGTGTCAAGTAATTCTCTTTTTGTTTTCTCATGATTTGGTTGGGTCTAATTGTGTTGTTGTTGTTGTTGTCCTGGGGCTGTGTGGGGTCTGTTTGTGTTTGTGAACAGAGCCCCAGGACCAGCTTACTTAGGGGACTCTTCTCCAAGTTCATCTCTCTGTAGGTGATGGCTTTGTTATGGAAGGTTTGGGAATCAGTTCCCTTTAAGTGGTTATAGAATTTAACGGCTCTTTTCTGGATTTTGATAATTAGTGGGTATTGGCCTAATTCTGCTCTGCATGCATTATTTGTTGTTTTACGTTGTACACAGAGGATGTTTTTGCAGAATTCTGCATGCAGAGTCTCAATTTGGTGTTTGTCCCATTTTGTGAATTCTTGGTTGGTGAGCGGACCCCAGACCTCACAACCATAAAGGGCAATGGGTTCTATAACTGATTCAAGTATTTTTGGCCAGATACTAATTGGTATGTCAAATTTTAAGTTCCTTTTGATGGCATAGAAGGCCCTTCTTGCCTTGTCTCTCAGATCGTTCACAGCTTTGTGGAAGTTACCTGTGGTGCTGATGTTTAGGCCGAGGTATGTATAGTTTTTTGTGTGCTCTAGGGCAACTGTGTCTAGATGGAATTTTTATTTGTGGACCTGGCAACTGGACCTTTTTTGGAACACCATTATTTTGTCTTACTGAGATTTACTGTCAGGGCCCAGGTCTGACAGAATCTGTGCAGAATATCTAGGTGCTGCTGTAGGCCCTCCTTGGTTGGTGACAGAAGCACCAGATCATCAGCAAACAGAATACATTTTACTTCAGATTCTAGTAGGGTGAGGCCGGGTGCTGCAGACTGTTCTAGTGCCCTCGCCAATTCGTTGATATATATGTTGAAGAGGGTGGGACTTAAACTGCATCCCTGTCTCACCCCACGGCCCTGTGGAAAGAAATGTGTGTGTTTTTTGCCAATTTTAACCGCACACTTGTTGTTTGTGTACATAGATTTTATAATGTCATATGTTTTTCCCCCAACCCCACTTTCCATCAATTTGTATAGCAGACCCTCATGCCAAATTGAGTCAAAAGCTTTTTTGAAATCAACAAAGCATGAGAAGACTTTGCCTTTGTTTTGGTTTGTTTGTTTGTCAATTAGTGTGTGCAGGGTGAATACGTGGTCTGTTGTACGGTAATTTGGTAAAAAGCCAATTTGACATTTGCTCAGTACATTGTTTTCACTGAGGAAATGAACTAGTCTGCTGTTAATGATAATGCAGAGGATTTCCCCAAGGTTGCTGTTGACACATATCCCACGGTAGTTATTGGGGTCAAATTTGTCTCCACTTTTGTGGATTGGGGTGATCAGTCCTTGGTTCCAAATATTGGGGAAGATGCCAGTGCTAAGGATGATGTTAAAGAGTTTAAGTATAGCTAATTGAAATTTGTGGTCTGTATATTTTATCATTTCATTGAGGATACCATCAACACCACAGGACTTTTTGTGTTGGAGGGTTTGTATGTTGTCATGTAGTTCATTCAATGTAATTGGAGAATCCAGTGGGTTCTGGTAGTCTTTAATAGTTGATTCTAAGATGTTTATATTTTTTGTATATTTTTTTGCTGTTTGTTCTCTGTTATAGGGCCAAAATGATTGGAGAAGTGGTTTACCCATACATCTCCGTTTTGGATAGATAGCTCTTCGTGTTGTTGTTTGTTTAGTGTTTTCCAATTTTCCCAGAAGTGGTTAGAGTCTATGGATTCTTCAATTACATTGAGCTGATTTCTGACATGCTGTGTCTTCTTTTTCCGTAGTGTATTTCTGTATTGTTTTAGTGATTCACCATAGTGAAGGCGTAGGCTCAGGTTTTCTGGGTCTTTATGTTTTTGGTTGGATATGTTTCTCAATTTCTTTCTTAGGTTTTTGCATTCTTCATCAAACCATTTATCACTCTTGTTACTTTTCTTTGGTTTTCTGTTAGAGATTTTTTGATTTGATAGGGAAGCTGAGAGATCAAATATACTGTTTAGGTTTTCTACTGCCAAGTTTACACCTTCACTATTACAGTGGAACGTTTTGTCCAGGAAGTTGTCTAGAATGGATTGAATTTGTTGTTGCCTAATTGTTTTTTGGTAGGTTTCAACACTACTTTCCTTCCATCTATAGGATTTCTTAATATTATTCAGTTCCTTTGGCTTTGATGCCTCATGATTGAGTATTGCTCTGTTCAAGTAGACTGTGATTTTGCTGTGGTCTGATAGGGGTGTCAGTGGGCTGACTGTGAACGCTCTGAGAGACTCTGGGTTGAGGTCAGTGATAAAGTAGTCTTCAGTACTACTGCCAAGAGATGAGCTATAGGTGTACCTTCCATAGGAGTCCCCTCGAAGCCTACCATTGACTATGTACATACCCAGTGTGCGACAGAGCTGCAGGAGTTGTGACCCGTTTTTGTTGGTTATGTTGTCGTAGTTGTGCCTAGGGGGCATATGGGGGAGGGGAATGCTGTCACCTCCAGGTAGGTGTTTGTCCCCCTGTGTGCTGAGGGTGTCAGGTTCTTGTCCAGTTCTGGCATTTAGGTCGCCACAGACTAGTACATGTCCCTGGGTCTGGAAATGATTGATTTCCCCCTCCCAGGATGGAGAAGCTGTCTTCATTAAAGTATGGGGATTCTAGTGGGGGATATAGGTAGCACACAGGAGGACATTTTTCTCTGTTGAGATAATTTCCTTTTGAATTTCTAACCAAATGTAAAATGTTCCTGTTTTGATTAATTTAATAGAGTGAGTTAGGTCTGCTCTATACCAAATTAGCATACCCCCTGAGTCCCTTCCCTGTTTCACACCTGGTAGTTTGGTGGATGGGACTACCAGCTCTCTGTAACCTAGAGGGCAACCAGTGGGTCCGTCTCCTCTATACCATGTTTCTTGTAGGATGACAATGTCTGTATTTCCGATTTCTTTGGTGAAGTCCAGATTCCTGCTCTTTAGGCCAAAGGCAGATGACCTCAGGCCTTGGATATTCCAGGATGAAATAGTGAAGGCTTTGTGTTCCATAAAGTGTCTAATGTTGTTGGTTGTGTGGTTTGGCCTCAGGCCAGTAATTGTGAGCAGAGCCTGCTGAGCATCTGGTACATGCCATTGGCTTGGGCTAGTGTAAGAGTGGGTGTTGGGCCTGTTTGCCTGCTCACGGCCTGGGCGTATGTGTGACTTTCATGTTGAGGCCCTCTTTGTGGGAATGGGGGGCTTGGGGTGGGTAGGTGGGGGATAGGTCTGATCTGAGGGGGCCTAAATGGGGTGTGGGCATGGTTGACTTGGGGGGGAGTTAATCTCTCTCTCTCTCTCTCTCTCTCTCTCTCTCTCTCTCTCTCTCTCTCTCTCTCTCTCTCTCTCTCTCTCTCTCTCTCTCTCTCTCTCACCAGCTCTGTATGTGTCTCTCTCTCTCTCTCTCTCTCTCTCTCTCTCTCTCTCTCTCTCCTATCTCACCAGCCCTGTATGTCTCTCTCTCTCTCTCTCTCTCTCTCTCTCTCTCTCTCTCTCTGTCTCTCTCTCTCTGTCTCTCTGTCTCTCTCTCTCTGTCTCTCTCTCTCTCTCTGTCTCTCTGTCTCTCTCTCTGTCTCTCTCTCACCAGCTCTGTATGTCTCTCTCTATCTTTCTTGCTCACATACCTCTTATTATCTCCTCCATGCACTCTCTCCTTCAATGTCTCTCTCTGTCTCTCTCACATAATACCTTCTCTCTTTTCTTCTTACATTTACATTTGACATTTTAGTCATTTAGCAGACGCTCTTATCCAGAGCGACTTACAGTTAGTCAGTGCATACATTTTTTTTCATTCTTCCGTCAATACTGTCCGTAACTGATACAATAGAGCTTGCAGTGAGAGTATGCTATTGTGTTGGAATAGTTGAACAGGGTAATAGGCACATCTGATAGCTTCTGGAAGGTAACACCGGGTGACTCTTTCTTAATTAATTCAATAATTAATTAATGAATTAATTCACATTGATCTGAAGGACATAGACAGGTAAAAGAGGCAGACATCTTTTTCATATTTTGTAAAAAATAAAATAACACTTTCCACATATGATATCTGGCCGTACAGCGACCTCCCCAGAGAGTGACCTCATGATTGTATGACTTTCCCACCTAGTAAAAACCAACACTTTCTATTGGTTGTCTGTCTGGACGTGGAATACTCCTCTGGTCCTCTGTCTTTGCCTGCTGACAGCGCTTTACTCTTTAACACTATTGAGTTGCATCAGCTCTAAGTTATTATTTGTATTTGTATTTATTAAGGATCCCCAGTGTGTGTGCTCTATCTTCATTCACCTTAGTCTTTGTAATTATAGTTATTAAGGATCCCCATTAGTTCCTGCCAAGGCAGCAGCTACTCTTCCTGGGGTTTATTATGGATCCCCATTAGTTCCTGCCAAGGCAGCAGCTACTCTTCCTGGGGTTTATTATGGATCCCCATTAGTTCCTGCCAAGGCAGCAGCTACTCTTCCTGGGGTTTATTATGGATCCCCATTAGTTCCTGCAAAGGCAGCAGCTACTCTTCCTGGGGTTTATTATGGATCCCCATTAGTTCCTGCCAAGGCAGCAGCTACTCTTCCTGGGGTTTATTATGGATCTCCATTAGTTCCTACCAAGGCAGCAGCAACATTAAGGCAGTTATATAAAATGTTAAATATTACATGACATCACATTTCATAACACTTTACACAACACATTAAGTGTGTTCCCTCAGGCCACTACTTTACTAACACATATCTGCAATACAAAATCCATGTGTACGTGTGTGTAGAGTGCGTCTTGTCATGTGTATGTGTGTCTGTGCCTGTGTGTGTGTCTCTTCACAGTCCCCGCTGTTCCATAAGGTGTATTTTTATCTGTTTTTTAAATCTGATTCTACTGCTTGCATCAGTTACATAGAGCCATGGCTCTATGAAGTACTGTGTGCCTCCCATAGTCTGGTCTTGACTTGTGGATTGTGAAGAGACCTTTTTTGGCATGTCTTGTGGGGTATGCAAGGGTGTTCGAGCTGTGTGCTAGTAGTTTAAACAGACACCTCGGTGCATTCAGCCTGTCAACACTCTCCTCCACGTTGAGCCATGACAGATATACAGTGAGGGAAAAAAGTATTTGATCCCCTGCTGATTTTGTACGTTTGCCCACTGACAAAGAAATGATCGGTCTATAATTTTAATGGTAGGTTTATTTGAACAGTGAGAGACAGAATAAATCAAGAAAAACGCATGTCAAAAATGTTATAAATTGATTTGCATTTTAATGAGGGAAATAAGTATTTCACCCTTCTGCAAAACATGACTTAGTACTTGGTGGCAAAACCCTTGTTGGCAATCACAGAGGTCAGACGTTTCTTGTAGTTGGCCAGCAGGTTTGCACACATCTCAGGAGGGATTTTGTCCCACTCCGCTTTGCAGAGCTTCTCCAAGTCATTAAGGTTTCGAGCCTGACGTTTGGCAACTCGAACCTTCAGCTCCCTCCACAGATTTTCTATGGGATTAAGGTCTGGAGACTGGCTAGGCCACTCCAGGACCTTAATGTGCTTCTTCTTGAGCCACTCCTTTGTTGCCTTGGCCGTGTGTTTAGGGTCATTGTCATGCTGGAATACCCATCCATGACCCATTTTCAATGCCCTAGCTGAGGGAAGGAGGTTCTCACCCAAGATGTGACGGTACATGGCCCCGTCGATCGTCCCTTTGATGCAGTGAAGTTGTCCTGTCCCCTTAGCAGAAAAACACCCCCAAAGCATAATGTTTCCACCTCCATATTTGACGGTGGGGATGGTGTTCTTGGGGTCATAGGCAGCATTCCTCCTCCTCCAAACACGGCGAGTTGAGTTGACGCCAAAGAGCTCGATATTGGTCTCATCTGACCACAACACTTTCACCTAGTTCTCCTCTGAATCATTCAGATGTTCATTGGCAAACTTCAGACGGCCCTGTATCTGTGCTTTCTTGAGCAGGGGGACCTTGTGGGCGCTGCAGGATTTCAGTCATTCACGGCGTAGTGTGTTACCAATTGTTTTCTTGGTGACTATGGTCCCAGCTGCCTTGAGATCATTGGCAAGATCCTCCCGTGTAGTTCTGGGCTGATTCCTCACCGTTCTCATGATCATTGCAACTCCACAAGGTGAGATCTTGCATGGAGCCCCAAACCGAGGGAGATTGACAGTACTTTTGTCTTTCTTCCATTTGCGAATAATGTCACCAACTGTTGTCACCTTCTCACCAAGCTGCTTGGCGATGGTCTTGTAGCCCATTCCAGCCTTGTGTAGGTCTACAATCTTGTCCCTGACATCCTTGGAGAGCTCTTTGGTCTTGGCCATGGTGGAGAGTTTGGAATCTGATTGATTGATTGCTTCTGTGGACAGGTGTCTTTTATACAGGTAACAAGCTGAGATTAGGAACACTCCCTTTAAGAGTGTGCTCCTAATATCAGCTCGTTACCTGTATAAAAGACACCTGGGAGCCAGAAATCTTTCTGATTGAGAGGGGGTCAAATACTTATTTCCCTCATTAAAATGCAAATCAATTTATAACATTTTTGACATGCATTTTTCTGGATTTTTTTGTTGTTATTCTGTCTCTCACTGTTCAAATAAACCTACCATTAAAATTATAGACTGATCATTTCTTTGTCAGTGGGCAAACATACAAAATCAGCAGGGGATCAAATCCTTTGTTCCCTCACTGTACATATATTAATATTAGCTCTCCGTGTACATTTAAGGGCCAGCCGTGCTGCCCTGTTCTGAGCCAATTGTAATTTTCCGATGTCCTTCTTTGTGGCACCTGACCACACGACTGAACAGTAGTCCAGGTGCAACAAAACTAGGGCATGTAGGACCTGCCTTGTTGATAGTGTTGTTAAGAAGTCAGAGCAGCGCTTTATTATTGAAAGACTTCTCCCCACCTTAGCTACAGTTGTATCAACATCTTTTGACCATGACAGTTTACAATCCAGGGTTACTCCAAGCAGTTTAGTCACCTCAACTTGCTCAATTTCCACATGATTTATTACAATATTTAGTTGAGGTTTAGTGAGTGATTTCTCCCAAACACAATGCTTTTAGTTTTTGAATTATTTAGGACTAACTTATTTCTTGCCACCCATTCTGAATCTAACTGCAGCTCTTTGTTAAGTGTTGCTGTGATTTCATTCGCTGTAGTAGCTGACGTGTATAGTGTTGATTCATCCACATACATAGACACACTGGCTTTACTCAAAGCAAGTGGCATGTCATTAGTGAAGATTGAAAAAAGTAAGGGGCCTAGACAGCTGCCCTGGGGAATTCCTGATTCTACCTGGATTTTGTTGGAGAGGCTTCCATTAAAGAACACCCTCTGGGTTCTGTTAGACAGGTAACTCTTTATCCACAATATAGCAGGGGGTGTAAAGCCATATCACATACGTTTTTCCATCAGCAGACTATGATCGATAATGTCAAAAGCTGCACTGAAGTCTAACAAAACAGCCCCCTCAATCTTTTTATCATCAATTTCTCTCAGCCAATCATCAGTCATTTGTGTAAGTGGCGTTCTTGTTGAATGTCCTTCCTTATAAGCTTGTTGAAAGTCTGTTGTCAATTTGTTTACAGTAAAATAGCATTGTATCTGATCAAACACCATTTTTTCCAAAAGTTTACTAAGGGTTGGCAACAGACTGATTTGGTTGGCTATTTGAGCCAGTAAAGGGGGCTTTACTATTCTCGGGTAGCGGAATTACTTTTGCTTCCGCCCAGGTCAGAGGCACACACTTTCTAGTAGGCTTAGATTGAAGATATGGCAAATAGGAGTGGTAATATCGTCCGCTATTATCCTCAGTAATTTTCCATCCAAGTTGTCAGACCCCAGTGGCTTGTCATTGTTGATAGACAACAATCATTTTTTCACCTCTTCCACACTCACTTTACGGAATTCAAAATTACAATGCTTGTCTTTCATAATTTGATCAGTTATTCTTGGAGTTTGCTAATCTTTGGAAGCCTTTGGAACTTCGGTTTTTCTAGATATGGCAACTGTATTGTGATCACTACATCCAACAGATTAGGATACTGCTTTAAAGCTAATTTCTGCAGCATTAGTAAAGATGTGATCAATAGATGTGGATGATTTCATTCCTCTGCTGTTTATAAATACCCTGGTAGGTTGACTGATAACCTGAACCAGGTTGCAGGCACTGGTTACAGTTTGAAGCTTTTTCTTGAGTGGGCAGCTTGATGAAAGCCAGACAATATTTTAATTACCCAGAAAATATACCTCTCTGTTGATGTCACATATATTTTCAAGCATTTCACACTTTATTATATTATATTGCCCCTTGGACACACACTCACACACTCACACACTCACACACACACACACACACACACACACACACACAATCACACACACACTTACACACACACACACACACACACACGAACGCTCGCACGCGCACACACACACACACACAGAGTCCTTGGTGTACTGTATGTGTGTATCTGTGGCATTTTATGATGGCATTGACTTTAGTATTACTTTTGATCCCTGCAAAACAGGAAAGAGACCTTGGTAATAACATTTATTTCACAGGAATGTACAGTCACTTAAAAGCTTTGGAGTCTGTAGCCTTTAGTTCAAGGCTGTATGGGAGGAAGAGAGAGCCACTTCGATAGCTCCTGTGTGAAATACTTTACAAAATAAATGTCATCCCCTTGAACCTGTGAGCTGCTTTGTCTTTGAAAGACGGTTGGATTAATTGGAAAATTATGAAGTCTGTTTGAGATAGGTTGTCCTATTGAAGTTAGAAGGTTGTCTTTCCTTTCCGTGTGTGTGTGTTTGTGCATCCGTGCGTGTGTGTGTAGATATGTTGGATCAACAGAGAAGGTGCAGATTCGGTTGGTTTCTGGGAATTGATCCCTACTACAACCCCACCCAGTGGTATTACGACCAACAACTCTCTCTCTTGCACCAAGGACACACACTCCCTACCCACACAAACACAACCCCCCCGCACACACACACAGACACACACACACACCCTACCTACACACACACAAAGACCCACCCACACAAAAAAAAATTTACATTGCCATTTTAATCATTTAGCAGACGCTCTTATACAGAGCGACTTACAGTTAGTGAGTGCATACATTTTTATTTTTATTTTCACACACTCACAGACACACACACACACACACACAGACACACACACACACACACACACTCCTCTCCATCCATCTCCCTGAAGTGATTGTTCCTCTCTTGTTACTTTATGTTCAGCATTGAGTAAAACGGCAATTACACTGGCCCATCACTAGCTGCTACATACACTGGCCCATCAATAGTAGCTACTTACACTGGCCCATCAATAGCAGCTATTTACACTGGCCCATCACTAGAAGCTACTTACACTGGCCAATCAATAGCAGCTACTTACACTGGCCCATCAATGTCAGCTACTAACAATGGCCCATCACTAGTAGCTGTTTACACTGGCCCATCACTAGCAGCTATCTACACTGGCCCATCAATAGCAGCTACTTACACTAGCCAATCAAAAGCAACTACTTACACTGGCCCATCAATAGCAGCAACTTACACTGGCCCATCAATAGCAGCTACTTACACTGGCCCATCAATAGCATCTACTTACAGTGTCCCATTAATAGCAGCTACTTACACTGGCCCTTTAATAGAAGCTAATTACACAGTAGCCATATCTAGAAAAAACTTTTCAACCCCGCCATCCTTTCCCTACTTGGAGTTAATTAGTGAACAACAATGCCCAGGCCTCTACTTCCGGTCTATACTTACAATCTACACCTTATGGACACAGTTAATTTTACAATAATTATATTATACAGTGGGGGAAAAAAGTATTTAGTCAGCATCCAATTGTGCAAGTTCTCCCACTTAAAAAGATGAGAGAGGCCTGTAATTTTCATCATAGGTACACGTCAACTATGACAGACAAAATTAGAAAAAAAAATCCAGAAAATCACATTGTAGGATTTTTTATGAATTTATTTGCAAATTATGGTGGAAAATAAGTATTTGGTCAATAACAAAAGTTTCTCAATACTTTGTTATATACCCTTTGTTGGCAATGACAAAGGTCAAACGTTTTCTGTAAGTCTTCACAAGGTTTTCACACACTGTTGCTGGTATTTTGGCCCATTCCTCCATGCAGATCTCCTCTAGAGCAGTGATGTTTTGGGGCTGTCGCTGGGCAACACGGACTTTCAACTCACTCCAAAGATTTTCTATGGGGTTGAGATCTGGAGACTGGCTAGGCCACTCCAGGACCTTGAAATGCTTCTTACGAAGCCAATCCTTCGTTGCCCGGGCGGTGTGTTTGGGATCATTGTCATGTTGAAAGACCCAGCCACGTTTCATCTTCAATGCCCTTGCTGATGGAAGGAGGTTTTCACTCAAAATCTCACGATACATGGCCCCATTCATTCTTTCCTTTACACGGATCAGTCGTCCTGGTCCCTTTGCAGAGAAACAGCCCCAAAGCATGATGTTTCCACCCCCATGCTTCACAGTAGGTATGGTGTTCTTTGGATGCAACTCAGCATTCTTTGTCCTCCAAACACGACGAGTTGAGTTTTTACCAAAAAGTTCTATTTTGGTTTCATCTGACCATATGACATTCTCCCAATCCTCTTCTGGATCATCCAAATGCACTCTAGCAAACTTCAGATGGGCCTGGACATGTACTGGCTTAAGCAGGGGGACACGTCTGGCACTGCAGGATTTGAGTCCCTGGCGGCGTAGTGTGTTACTGATGGTAGGCTTTGTTACTTTGGTCCCAGCTCTCTGCAGGTCATTCACTAGGTCCCCCCGTGTGGTTCTGGGATTTTTGCTCACCGTTCTTGTGATCATTTTGACCCCACAGGGTGAGATCTTGCGTGGAGCCCCAGATCGAGGGAGATTATCAGTGGTCTTGTATGTCTTCCATTTCCTAATAACTGCTCCCACAGTTGATTTCTTCAAACCAAGCTGCTTACCTATTGCAGATTCAGTCTTCCCAACCTGGTGCAGGTCTACAATTTTGTTTCTGGTGTCCTTTGACAGCTCTTTGGTCTTGGCAATAGTGGAGTTTGGAGTGTGACTGTTTGAGGTTGTGGACAGGTGTCTTTTATACTGATAACAAGTTCAAACAGGTGCCATTAATACAGGTAACGAGTGGAGGACAGAGGAGCCTCTTAAAGAAGTTACAGGTCTGTGAGAGCCAGAAATCTTGCTTGTTTGTAGGTGACCAAATACTTATTTTCCACCATAATTTGCAAATAAATTCATTAAAAATCCTACAATGTGATTTTCTGGATTTTTTTTCTCAATTTGTCTGTCATAGTTGAAGTGTACCTATGATGAAAATTACAGGCCTCTCTCATCTCTTTAAGTGGGAGAACTTGCACAATTGGTGGCTGACTAAATACTTGTTTTCCCCCACTGTACACTGGCCCCTCACTCGCAGCTACTTACATTGGCCCATGAATAGCAGCTACATACACTGGCCCATCAATAGCAGCTACTTACACTGGCCCATCAGTAGCAGCTATTTACACTGGCCCATCAATAGCACTTACTTACACTCGCCCATCAATAACAGCAACTTACACTGGCTCATCAATAGCAGCTAATTACGCTGGCCAATCAATAGCAGCTTCTTACACTGTCCCATCAATAGCAGCTACTAACACTGGCCCATCACTAGCAGCTACTTACACTGGCCCATCACCAGTAGCTACTTACAGTGGCCCATTCTCTAGCAGCTACAAACACTGTCCCATCAATAGCAGCTACTTCACTGGCCAATCAATTGCATCTACTTATACTGGCCCAACACTAGCAGTTACTTACACTGGCACATCAATAGCAGCTACGACACTGGCCCATCACTAGCAGCTTTTTGTACTGGCCCTTCACAATTAGATACTTACCCTAGCCCATCAATATCAGCTACTTACACTGGCCCATCACTAAAACCTAGTTACACTAGCCCATCAATATCAGCTTCTGACACTGGTCCATTACTAGCAACTACTTATACTGGCCCGTCAGTAGTAGCTACTTACAGTGGCCCATCAATACCAGCTACTTACACTGGCCCCTCACTAGCAGCTGCTTACACTGGCCCATCACTATCACCTAGTTACACTAGCCCATCAAAATCAGCTTCTGACACTGGTCCATTACTAGCAACTACTTACACTGTCCATCAGTAGCAGCTACCTACACTGGCCCATCAATAGCAGCTACTTACACTGCCCATCAATATCAGCTAATTACACTGGCCAATCAATAGCAGATTCTTTTACTGGCCCATCAATAGCAGCTACTAACACTCACCCATCACTAGCAGCTGTTAACACTGGCCCATCACTAGAAGCAACTTCCAATGGCACATCAATAGCAGCTACTTACACTGGACCATCACTAGCAGCTACTTCCAATGGCACATCAATAGCAACTACTTATACTGGCCCGTCAGTAGCAGCTACTTACAGTGGCCCATCAATACCAGCTACTTACACTGGCCCCTCACTAGCAGCTACTTACGCTGGGTCATCAATAGCAGCTACTTACACTGGCAAATCAATAGCAGCTAGTTACACTGCCCCATCACTAGCAGCTACTTACAGTGGCACATCAATAGTTGCTTCTAACACTGGCCCATCAATAGCAGCTATTAACCGTGGCCCATCACTAGCAGCTACTTACACTGGCCCATAACTAGCAGCAATTTACACTGGCCCATCACTATCAGTTCCTTATACTAGTAGCTACTTACACTGGACCATCACTATGAACTAAGTACAGATGCCAATCAATAGCAGCTACTTACACTGCCCCATCAAAATCAGCCACTTACACTGCCCATCAATATCAGCTTATTATGCTTGGCAATCAATAGCAGCTTTTTACACTGTCCCAGCAATAGCAGCTACTAAAACTGGCACATCACTAGCAGCTGTTAACACTGGCGCATCACTAGAAGCAACTTACACTGGCCCATCAATAGCAGCTACTTACACTTGCCCATCAATAGCAGATACTTACACAAGCCCATCACTAGCAGCTATTTACACTGGCCCATCACTAGTAGCTACTTACACTGGCCCAATCTCTAGCAGCTACTTACACTGGCCCATCAATAGCAGCTACTTACACTGGCCAATCAATAGCATCTACTTATGCTGGCCCATCACTAGCAGCTACTTACACTGGCCCATCAGTAGCAGCCACTTACAATGGTCTGTCAATAGCAGCTACTTAAACTGGCCCATCAATAGCAGCTACTTACACTGGGCCATCAATAGCAGCTACCTAAACTGGCCCATCACTAGTAGCTACTTACACCGGACCATCACTAGGAACTACGTACAGTGGCCCATCAATAGCAGCTACTTACACTGGCCCATCACAAGAAGCAACCTACACTGGCCCATCAATAGCATATTCTTTCACTAGCCCATCACTAGCAGCTACTTACACTCACAAAAAAATAGCAGCTATTTAAAGTGGCCATTACTAGTAGCTACTTACACTGGCCAATTCTCTAGAAGCTACTTACAGTGGCACATCAGTAGCAGCTACTTACACTGGCCCATCACTAGTAGCTACTTACACTGGCCCATTCTCTAGCAGCTACTTACACTGGCCAATCAATAGCAAATTCTTACACTGGCGAATCAATAGCATCTGCTTATACAGGCCCATCACTAGCAGCTCCTTACACTGGCCCATTAGTAGCCGCTACTTACACATGGCCCATCAATAGCAGGTACTTACACTGGCCCATCAATAGCAGCTACTTACACTGCCCATCAATAGCAGGTACTTACACTGGCCCATCAATAGCAGCTACTAACACTGTCCCATAACTAGCAGTTGTTAACACTGGCCCATCACTAGAAGCAACATACACTGGCCCATCAATAGCAGCTACTTACACTTGCCCATCACTAGTAGCTACTTACACTGGCCGATTCTCTAGCAGCTACTTACAGCGGCCCATCAGCAGCAGCTACTTACATTGGGTCATCAATAGCAGCTACTGACACTGGCCTTTCACTAGCAGCTATTTACACTGGCCAATCACTAGTAGCTACTTACACTGGCCCATTCTCTAACAGCTACCTATGCTGGCCCATCAATAGCAGGCACTTACACTGGCCCATCCCTAGCAGCTATTTGTACCTTCACTAGTAGCTACTTACACTGGCCCATTCTCTTGCAGCTACTTATGCTGGCCCATCAATAGCAGCTACATACACTGGCCCATCACTAGCACCTACTTACACTGGCCCATCAATATCAGCTACTTACACTGGCACATCACTAGCAGCTACATACATTGGCCCATCAATATTAGCTACTTACACTGGGCCATCAATAGCAACTACTTACTCTGGCCCATCAATAGCAGCTATTGACACTGACACATCAACATCAGCTACTTAAATTTCCCCATCAATAGCAGATACTTACACTGGCACATCACTAGCAGCCATTTACACTGGCCCATCACTAGTAGCTACTTACAATGGCCCATTATCTAGCAGCTACTTACGCTGTCCAATCAATAGCAGGTACTTACACTGAAACATCACTAGTAGCTACTTACACTGGCCCATTCTCTAGCAGATACTTACACTGACAAATCAATAGCAGATACTTACACTGGCGAATCAATAGCATCTGCTTATACAGGCCCATCAATAGCAGCTGCTTACACTGGCCCATCACTATCACCCTAGTTACACTAGCCCATCAAAATCAGCTTCTGACACTGGTCCATTACTAGCAACTACTTACACTGTCCATCAGTAGCAGCTACCTACACTGGCCCATCAATAGCAGCTACTTACACTGCCCATCAATATCAGCTAATTACACTGGCCAATCAATAGCAGCTTCTTTTACTGGCCCATCAATAGCAGCTACTAACACTGGCCCATCACTAGCAGCTGTTAACACTGGCCCATCACTAGAAGCAACTTCCAATGGCACATCAATAGCAGCTACTTACACTGGACCATCACTAGCAGCTACTTCCAATGGCACATCAATAGCAGATACTTACACTGGCCCATCACTAGCAGCTACTTACACTGGCCCCTCACTAGCAGCTACTTACGCTGGGCCATCAATAGCAGCTACTTACACTGGCAAATCAATAGCAGCTAGTTACACTGCCCCATCACTAGCAGCTACTTACAGTGGCACATCAATAAGAGCTTCTAACACTGGCCCATCAATAGCAGCTATTAACCCTGGCCCATCACTAGCAGCTACTTACACTGGCCCATATCTAGCAGCAATTTACACTGGCCCATCAATATCAGTTCCTTACACTGGCCCATCACTAGTAGCTACTTACACTGGACCATCACTAGGAACTAAGTACAGTGGCCAATCAATAGCAGCTACTTACACTGCCCCATCAAAATCAGCCACTTACACTGCCCATCAATATCAGCTTATTATGCTGGCCAATCAATAGCAGCTTTTTACACTGTCCCATCAGTAGCAGCTACTAAAACTGGCACATCACTAGCAGCTGTTAACACTGGCACATCACTAGAAGCAATTTACACTGGCCCATCAATAGCAGCTACTTACACTTGCCCATCAATAGCAGATACTTACACAAGCCCATCACTAGCAGCTATTTACACTGGCCCATCTCTAGTAGCTACTTACACTGGCCCAATCTCTAGCAGCTACTTACACTGGCCAATCAATAGCATCTACTTATGCTGGCCCATCACTAGCAGCTACTTACACTGGCCCATCAGTAGCAGCCACTTACACTGGTCTGTCAATAGCAGCTACTTAAACTGGCCCATCAATAGCAGCTACTTACACTGGGCCATCAATAGCAGCTACCTAAACTGGCCCATCACTAGCAGCTACTTACACTGGCCCATCACTAGTAGCTACTTACACTGGCCCATTCTCTAGCAGCTACTTACACTGGCCAATCAATAGCAAATTCTTACACTGGCGAATCAATAGCATCTGCTTATACAGGCCCATCACTAGCAGCTCCTTACACTGGCCCATTAGTAGCCGCTACTTACACATGGCCCATCAATAGCAGGTACTTACACTGGCCCATCAATTGCAGCTACTTACACTGCCTATCAATAGCAGCTTCTTACACTGGCCCATCAATAGCAGCTACTAACACTGTCCCATAACTAGCAGTTGTTAACACTGGCCCATCACTAGAAGCAACATACACTGGCCCATCAATAGCAGCTACTTACACTTGCCCATCACCAGTAGCTACTTACAGTGGCCCATTCTCTAGCAGCTACAAACACTGTCCCATCAATAGCAGCTACTTCACTGGCCAATCAATTGCATCTACTTATACTGGCCCAACACTAGCAGTTACTTACACTGGCACATCAATAGCAGCTACGACACTGGCCCATCACTAGCAGCTTTTTGTAATGGCCCTTCACTATTAGATACTTACCCTAGCCCATCAATATCAGCTACTTACACTGGCCCATCACTAAAACCTAGTTACACTAGCCCATCAATATCAGCTTCTGACACTGGTCCATTACTAGCAACTACTTATACTGGCCCGTCAGTAGCAGCTACTTACAGTGGCCCATCAATACCAGCTACTTACACTGGCCCCTCACTAGCAGCTGCTTACACTGGCCCATCAAAATCAGCTTCTGACACTGGTCCATTACTAGCAACTACTTACACTGTCCATCAGTAGCAGCTACCTACACTGGCCCATCAATAGCAGCTACTTACACTGCCCATCAATATCAGCTAATTAAAATAAAAATAAAAAATAAATAATAATATGCCATTTAGCAGACGCTTTTATCCAAAGCGACTTACAGTCATGCGTGCATACATTTTTTTGTGTATGGGTGGTCCCGGGGATCGAACCCACTACCTTGGCGTTACAAGCGCCGTGCTCTACCAGCTGAGCTACAGAGGACCACAATTACACTGGCCAATCAATAGCAGCTTATTTTACTGACCCATCAATAGCAGCTACTAACACTCACCCATCACTAGCAGCTGTTAACACTGGCCCATCACTAGAAGCAACTTCCAATGGCACATCAATAGCAGCTACTTACACTGGACCATCACTAGCAGCTACTTCCAATGGCACATCAATAGCAACTACTTATACTGGCCCGTCAGTAGCAGCTACTTACAGTGGCCCATCAATACCAGCTACTTACACTGGCCCCTCACTAGCAGCTGCTTACACTGGCCCATCACTATCACCTAGTTACACTAGCCCATCAAAATCAGCTTCTGACACTGGTCCATTACTAGCAACTACTTACACTGTCCATCAGTAGCAGCTACCTACACTGGCCCATCAATAGCAGCTACTTACACTGCCCATCAATATCAGCTAATTACACTGGCCAATCAATAGCAGCTTCTTTTACTGGCCCATCAATAGCAGCTACTAACACTCACCCATCACTAGCAGCTGTTAACACTGGCAATTCACTAGAAGCAACTTCCAATGGCACATCAATAGCAGCTACTTACACTGGACCATCACTAGCAGCTACTTCCAATGGCACATCAATAGCAGATACTTACACTGGCCCATCACTAGCAGCTACTTACGCTGGGCCATCAATAGCAGCTACTTACACTGGCAAATCAATAGCAGCTAGTTACACTGCCCCATCACTAGCAGCTACTTACAGTGGCACATCAATAGGAGCTTCTAACACTGGCCCATCAATAGCAGCTATTAACCATGGCCCATCACTAGCAGCTACTTACACTGGCCCATAGCTAGCAGCAATTTACACGGGCCCATCACTATCAGTTCCTTACACTAGTAGCTACTTACACTGGACCATCACTATGAACTAAGTACAGTGGCCAATCAATAGCAGCTACATACACTGCCCCATCAAAATCAGCCACTTACACTGCCCATCAATATCAGCTTATTATGCTTGGCAATCAATAGCAGCTTTTTACACTGTCCCAGCAATAGCAGCTACTAAAACTGGCACATCACTAGCAGCTGTTAACACTGGCGCATCACTAGAAGCAACTTACACTGGCCCATCAATAGCAGCTACTTACACTTGCCCATCAATAGCAGATACTTACACAAGCCCAACACTAGCAGCTATTTACACTGGCCCATCACTAGTAGCTACTTACACTGGCCCAATCTCTAGCAGCTACTTACACTGGCCCATCAATAGCAGCTACTTACACTGGCCAATCAATAGCATCTACTTATGCTGGCCCATCACTAGCAGCTACTTACACTTGCCCATCAGTAGCAGCCACTTACACTGGTCTGTCAATAGCAGCTACTTAAACTGGCCCATCAAAAGCAGCTACTTACACTGGGCCATCAATAGCAGCTACCTAAACTTGCCCATCAATAGCAGCTACTTACACTGGCCTATCACAAGAAGCAACCTACACTGGCCCATCAATAGCATCTTCTTTCACTAGCCCATCACTAGCAGCTACTTACACTCACAAAAAAATAGCAGCTATTTAAAGTGGCCATTACTAGTAGCTACTTACACTGGCCAATTCTCTAGAAGCTACTTACAGTGGCACATCAGTAGCAGCTACTTACACTGGCCCATCACTAGTAGCTACTTACACTGGCCCATTCTCTAGCAGCTACTTACACTGGCCAATCAATAGCAAATTCTTACACTGGCGAATCAATAGCATCTGCATATACAGGCCCATCACTAGCAGCTCCTTACACTGGCCCATTAGTAGCCGCTACTTACACATGGCCCATCAATAGCAGGTACACACTGGCCCATCAATAGCAGCTACTTACACTGCCTATCAATAGCAGCTTCTTACACTGGCCCATCAATAGCAGCTACTAACACTGTCCCATAACTAGCAGTTGTTAACACTGGCCCATCACTAGAAGCAACATACACTGGCCCATCAATAGCAGCTACTTACACTGGCCCATCCCTAGCAGCTATTTGTACCTTCACTAGTAGCTACTTACACTGGCCCATTCTCTTGCAGCTACTTATGCTGGCCCATCAATAGCAGCTACATACACTGGCCCATCACTAGCAGCTATTTGTACCTTCACTAGTAGCTACTTACACTGGCCCATTCTCTTGCAGCTACTTATGCTGGCCCATCAATAGCAGCTACATACACTGGCCCATCACTAGCACCTACTTACACTGGCCCATCAATATCAGCTACTTACACTGGCACAGCACTAGCACCTACTTACACTGGCCCATTAATATCAGCTACTTACACTGGCACATCACTAGCAGCTACATACATTGGCCCATCAATATTAGCTACTTACACTGGGCCATCAATAGCAACTACTTACTCTGGCCCATCAATAGCAGCTATTGACACTGACACATCAACATCAGCTACTTAAATTTCCCCATCAATAGCAGATACTTACACTGGCACATCACTAGCAGCCATTTACACTGGCCCATCACTAGTAGCTACTTACAATGGCCCATTATCTAGCAGCTACTTACGCTGTCCAATCAATAGCAGGTACTTACACTGAAACATCACTAGTAGCTACTTACACTGGCCCATTCTCTAGCAGATACTTACACTGACAAATCAATAGCAGATACTTACACTGGCGAATCAATAGCATCTGCTTATACAGGCCCATCAATAGCAGCTGCTTACACTGGCCCATCACTATCACCTAGTTACACTAGCCCATCAAAATCAGCTTCTGACACTGGTCCATTACTAGCAACTACTTACACTGTCCATCAGTAGCAGCTACCTACACTGGCCCATCAATAGCAGCTACTTACACTGCCCATCAATATCAGCTAATTACACTGGCCAATCAATAGCAGCTTCTTTTACTGGCCCATCAATAGCAGCTACTAACACTGGCCCATCACTAGCAGCTGTTAACACTGGCCCATCACTAGAAGCAACTTCCAATGGCACATCAATAGCAGCTACTTACACTGGACCATCACTAGCAGCTACTTCCAATGGCACATCAATAGCAGATACTTACACTGGCCCATCACTAGCAGCTACTTACACTGGCCCCTCACTAGCCGCTACTTACGCTGGGCCATCAATAGCAGCTACTTACACTGGCAAATCAATAGCAGCTAGTTACACTGCCCCATCACTAGCAGCTACTTACAGAGGCACATCAATAAGAGCTTCTAACACTGGCCCATCAATAGCAGCTATTAACCCTGGCCCATCACTAGCAGCTACTTACACTGGCCCATATCTAGCAGCAATTTACACTGGCCCATCAATATCAGTTCCTTACACTGGCCCATCACTAGTAGCTACTTACACTGGACCATCACTAGAACTAAGTACAGTGGCCAATCAATAGCAGCTACTTACACTGCCCCATCAAAATCAGCCACTTACACTGCCCATCAATATCAGCTTATTATGCTGGCCAATCAATAGCAGCTTTTACACTGTCCCATCAGTAGCAGCTACTAAAACTGGCACATCACTAGCAGCTGTTAACACTGGCACATCACTAGAAGCAATTTACACTGGCCCATCAATAGCAGCTACTTACACTTGCCCATCAATAGCAGATACTTACACAAGCCCATCACTAGCAGCTATTTACACTGGCCCATCTCTAGTAGCTACTTACACTGGCCCAATCTCTAGCAGCTACTTACACTGGCCCATCAATAGCATCTACTTATGCTGGCCCATCACTAGCAGCTACTTACACTGGCCCATCAGTAGCAGCCACTTACACTGGTCTGTCAATAGCAGCTACTTAAACTGGCCCATCAATAGCAGCTACTTACACTGGGCCATCAATAGCAGCTACCTAAACTGGCCCATCACTAGCAGCTACTTACACTGGCCCATCACTAGTAGCTACTTACACTGGCCCATTCTCTAGCAGCTACTTACACTGGCCAATCAATAGCAAATTCTTACACTGGCGAATCAATAGCATCTGCTTATACAGGCCCATCACTAGCAGCTCCTTACACTGGCCCATTAGTAGCCGCTACTTACACATGGCCCATCAATAGCAGGTACTTACACTGGCCCATCAATAGCAGCTACTTACACTGCCTATCAATAGCAGCTTCTTACACTGGCCCATCAATAGCAGCTACTAACACTGTCCCATAACTAGCAGTTGTTAACACTGGCCCATCACTAGAAGCAACATACACTGGCCCATCAATAGCAGCTACTTACACTTGCCCATCACCAGTAGCTACTTACAGTGGCCCATTCTCTAGCAGCTACAAACACTGTCCCATCAATAGCAGCTACTTCACTGGCCAATCAATTGCATCTACTTATACTGGCCCAACACTAGCAGTTACTTACACTGGCACATTAATAGCAGCTACGACACTGGCCCATCACTAGCAGCTTTTTGTACTGGCCCTTCACTGTTAGATACTTACCCTAGCCCATCAATATCAGCTACTTACACTGGCCCATCACTAAAACCTAGTTACACTAGCCCATCAATATCAGCTTCTGACACTGGTCCATTACTAGCAACTACTTATACTGGCCCGTCAGTAGCAGCTACTTACAGTGGCCCATCAATACCAGCTACTTACACTGGCCCCTCACTAGCAGCTGCTTACACTGGCCCATCAAAATCAGCTTCTGACACTGGTCCATTAATAGCAACTACTTACACTGTCCATCAGTAGCAGCTACCTACACTGGCCCATCAATAGCAGCTACTTACACTGCCCATCAATATCAGCTAATTACACTGGCCAATCAATAGCAGCTTCTTTTACTGGCCCATCAATAGCAGCTACTAACACTCACCCATCACTAGCAGCTGTTAACACTGGCCCATCACTAGAAGCAACTTCCAATGGCACATCAATAGCAGCTACTTACACTGGACCATCACTAGCAGCTACTTCCAATGGCACATCAATAGCAACTACTTATACTGGCCCGTCAGTAGCAGCTACTACAGTGGCCCATCAATACCAGCTACTTACACTGGCCCCTCACTAGCAGCTGCTTACACTGGCCCATCACTATCACCTAGTTACACTAGCCCATCAAAATCAGCTTCTGACACTGGTCCACTACTAGCAACTACTTACACTGTCCATCAGTAGCAGCTACCTACACTGGCCCATCAATAGCAGCTACTTACACTGCCCATCAATATCAGCTAATTACACTGGCCAATCAATAGCAGCTTCTTTTACTGGCCCATCAATAGCAGCTACTAACACTCACCCATCACTAGCAGCTGTTAACACTGGCCATTCACTAGAAGCAACTTCCAATGGCACATCAATAGCAGCTACTTACACTGGACCATCACTAGCAGCTACTTCCAATGGCACATCAATAGCAGATACTTACACTGGCCCATCACTAGCAGCTAATTACGCTGGGCCATCAATAGCAGCTACTTACACTGGCAAATCAATAGCAGCTAGTTACACTGCCCCATCACTAGCAGCTACTTACAGTGGCACATCAATAGGAGCTTCTAACACTGGCCCATCAATAGCAGCTATTAACCGTGGCCCATCACTAACAGCTACTTACACTGGCCCATAGCTAGCAGCAATTTACACGGGCCCATCACTATCAGTTCCTTACACTAGTAGCTACTTACACTGGACCATCACTATGAACTAAGTACAGTGGCCAATCAATAGCAGCTACTTACACTGCCCCATCAAAATCAGCCACTTACACTGCCCATCAATATCAGCTTATTATGCTTGGCAATCAATAGCAGCTTTTTACACTGTCCCATCAATAGCAGCTACTAAAACTGGCACATCACTAGCAGCTGTTAACACTGGCGCATCACTAGAAGCAACTTACACTGGCACATCAATAGCAGCTACTTACACTTGCCCATCAATAGCAGATACCTACACAAGCCCATCACTAGCAGCTATTTACACTGGCCCATCACTAGTAGCTACTTACACTGGCCCAATCTCTAGCAGCTACTTACACTGGCCCATCAATAGCAGCTACTTACACTGGCCAATCAATAGCATCTACTTATGCTGGCCCATCACTAGCAGCTACTTACACTGGCCCATCAGTAGCAGCCACTTACACTGGTCTGTCAATAGCAGCTACTTAAACTGGCCCATCAAAAGCAGCTACTTACACTGGGCCATCAATAGCAGCTACCTAAACTTGCCCATCACTAGTAGCTACTTACACTGGACCATCACTAGGAACTACGTACAGTGGCCCATCAATAGCAGCTACTTACACTGGCCCATCACAAGAAGCAACCTACACTGGCCCATCAATAGCATCTTCTTTCACTAGCCCATCACTAGCAGCTACTTACACTCACAAAAAAATAGCAGCTATTTAAAGTGGCCATTACTAGTAGCTACTTACACTGGCCAATTCTCTAGAAGCTACTTACAGTGGCACATCAGTAGCAGCTACTTACACTGGCCCATCACTAGTAGCTACTTACACTGGCCCATTCTCTAGCAGCTACTTACACTGGCCAATCAATAGCAAATTCTTACACTGGCGAATCAATAGCATCTGCATATACAGGCCCATCACTAGCAGCTCCTTACACTGGCCCATTAGTAGCCGCTATTTACACATGGCCCATCAATAGCAGGTACTTACACTGGCCCATCAATAGCAGCTACTTACACTGCCTATCAATAGCAGCTTCTTACACTGGCCCATCAATAGCAGCTACTAACACTGTCCCATAACTAGCAGTTGTTAACACTGGCCCATCACTAGAAGCAACATACACTGGCCCATCAATAGCAGCTACTTACACTGGCCCATCCCTAGCAGCTATTTGTACCTTCACTAGTAGCTACTTACACTGGCCCATTCTCTTGCAGCTACTTATGCTGGCCCATCAATAGCAGCTACATACACTGGCCCATCACTAGCAGCTATTTGTACCTTCACTAGTAGCTACTTACACTGGCCCATTCTCTTGCAGCTACTTATGCTGGCCCATCAATAGCAGCTACATACACTGGCCCATCACTAGCACCTACTTACACTGGCCCATCAATATCAGCTACTTACACTGGCACAGCACTAGCAGCTACATACATTGGCCCATCAATATTAGCTACTTACACTGGGCCATCAATAGCAACTACTTACTCTGGTCCATCAATAGCAGCTATTGACACTGACCCATCAACATCAGCTACTTAAATTTCCCCATCAATAGCAGATACTTACACTGGCACATCACTAGCAGCCATTTACACTGGCCCATCACTAGTAGCTACTTACAATGGCCCATTATCTGGCAGCTACTTACGCTGTCCAATCAATAGCAGGTACTTACACTGGCACATCACTAGTAGCTACTTACACTGGCCCATTCTCTAGCAGATACTTACACTGGCAAATCAATAGCAGATACTTACACTGGCGAATCAATAGCATCTGCTTATACAGGCCCATCACTAGCAGCTGCTTACACTGGCCCATCACTATCACCTAGTTACACTAGCCCATCAAAATCAGCTTCTGACACTGGTCCATTACTAGCAACTACTTACACTGTCCATCAGTAGCAGCTACCTACACTGGCCCATCAATAGCAGCTACTTACACTGCCCATCAATATCAGCTAATTACACTGGCCAATCAATAGCAGCTTCTTTTACTGGCCCATCAATAGCAGCTACTAACACTGGCCCATCACTAGCAGCTGTTAACACTGGCCCATCACTAGAAGCAACTTCCAATGGCACATCAATAGCAGATACTTACACTGGCCCATCACTAGCAGCTACTTACACTGGCCCCTCACTAGCCGCTACTTACGCTGGGCCATCAATAGCAGCTACTTACACTGGTAAATCAATAGCAGCTAGTTACACTGCCCCATCACTAGCAGCTACTTACAGAGGCACATCAGTAAGAGCTTCTAACACTGGCCCATCAATAGCAGCTATTAACCCTGGCCCATCACTAGCAGCTACTTACACTGGCCCATATCTAGCAGCAATTTACACTGGCCCATCAATATCAGTTCCTTACACTGGCCCATCACTAGTAGCTACTTACACTGGACCATCACTAGGAACTAAGTACAGTGGCCAATCAATAGCAGCTACTTACACTGCCCCATCAAAATCAGCCACTTACACTGCCCATCAATATCAGCTTATTATGCTGGCCAATCAATAGCAGCTTTTACACTGTCCCATCAGTAGCAGCTACTAAAACTGGCACATCACTAGCAGCTGTTAACACTGGCACATCACTAGAAGCAATTTACACTGGCCCATCAATAGCAGCTACTTACACTTGCCCACCAATAGCAGATACTTACACAAGCCCATCACTAGCAGCTATTTACACTGGCCCATCTCTAGTAGCTACTTACACTGGCCCAATCTCTAGCAGCTACTTACACTGACCCATCAGTAGCAGCCACTACACTGGTCTGTCAATAGCAGCTACTTATGCTGGCCCATCACTAGCAGCTACTTACACTGGCCCATCAGTAGCAGCCACTTACACTGGTCTGTCAATAGCAGCTACTTAAACTGGCCCATCAATAGCAGCTACTTACACTGGGCCATCAATAGCAGCTACCTAAACTGGCCCATCACTAGCAGCTACTTACACTGGCCCATCACTAGTAGCTACTTACACTGGCCCATTCTCTAGCAGCTACTTACACTGGCCAATCAATAGCAAATTCTTACACTGGCGAATCAATAGCATCTGCTTATACAGGCCCATCACTAGCAGCTCCTTACACTGGCCCATTAGTAGCCGCTACTTACACATGGCCCATCAATAGCAGGTACTTACACTGGCCCATCAATAGCAGCTACTTACACTGCCTATCAATAGCAGCTTCTTACACTGGCCCATCAATAGCAGCTACTAACACTGTCCCATAACTAGCAGTTGTTAACACTGGCCCATCACTAGAAGCAACACACACTGGCCCATCAATAGCAGCTACTTACACTTGCCCATCACCAGTAGCTACTTACAGTGGCCCATTCTCTAGCAGCTACAAACACTGTCCCATCAATAGCAGCTACTTCACTGGCCAATCAATTGCATCTACTTATACTGGCCCAACACTAGCAGTTACTTACACTGGCACATTAATAGCAGCTACGACACTGGCCCATCACTAGCAGCTTTTTGTACTGGCCCTTCACTATTAGATACTTACCCTAGCCCATCAATATCAGCTACTTACACTGGCCCATCACTAAAACCTAGTTACACTAGCCCATCAATATCAGCTTCTGACACTGGTCCATTACTAGCAACTACTTATACTGGCCCGTCAGTAGCAGCTACTTACAGTGGCCCATCAATACCAGCTACTTACACTGGCCCCTCACTAGCAGCTGCTTACACTGGCCCATCAAAATCAGCTTCTGACACTGGTCCATTAATAGCAACTACTTACACTGTCCATCAGTAGCAGCTACCTACACTGGCCCATCAATAGCAGCTACTTACACCGCCCATCAATATCAGCTAATTACACTGGCCAATCAATAGCAGCTTCTTTTACTGGCCCATCAATAGCAGCTACTAACACTCACCCATCACTAGCAGCTGTTAACACTGGCCCATCACTAGAAGCAACTTCCAATGGCACATCAATAGCAGCTACTTACACTGGACCATCACTAGCAGCTACTTCCAATGGCACATCAATAGCAACTACTTATACTGGCCCGTCAGTAGCAGCTACTTACAGTGGCCCATCAATTCCAGCTACTTACACTGGCCCCTCACTAGCAGCTGCTTACACTGGCCCATCACTATCACCTAGTTACACTAGCCCATCAAAATCAGCTTCTGACACTGGTCCATTACTAGCAACTACTTACACTGTCCATCAGTAGCAGCTACCTACACTGGCCCATCAATAGCAGCTACTTACACTGCCCATCAATATCAGCTAATTACACTGGCCAATCAATAGCAGCTTCTTTTACTGGCCCATCAATAGCAGCTACTAACACTCACCCATCACTAGCAGCTGTTAACACTGGCCATTCACTAGAAGCAACTTCCAATGGCACATCAATAGCAGCTACTTACACTGGACCATCACTAGCAGCTACTTCCAATGGCACATCAATAGCAGATACTTACACTGGCCCATCACTAGCAGCTACTTACACTGGCCCCTCACTAGCCGCTACTTACGCTGGGCCATCAATAGCAGCTACTTACACTGGTAAATCAATAGCAGCTAGTTACACTGCCCCATCACTAGCAGCTACTTACAGAGGCACATCAGTAAGAGCTTCTAACACTGGCCCATCAATAGCAGCTATTAACCCTGGCCCATCACTAGCAGCTACTTACACTGGCCCATATCTAGCAGCAATTTACACTGGCCCATCAATATCAGTTCCTTACACTGGCCCATCACTAGTAGCTACTTACACTGGACCATCACTAGGAACTAAGTACAGTGGCCAATCAATAGCAGCTACTTACACTGCCCCATCAAAATCAGCCACTTACACTGCCCATCAATATCAGCTTATTATGCTGGCCAATCAATAGCAGCTTTTTACACTGTCCCATCAGTAGCAGCTACTAAAACTGGCACATCACTAGCAGCTGTTAACACTGGCACATCACTAGAAGCAATTTACACTGGCCCATCAATAGCAGCTACTTACACTTGCCCATCAATAGCAGATACTTACACAAGCCCATCACTAGCAGCTATTTACACTGGCCCATCTCTAGTAGCTACTTACACTGGCCCAATCTCTAGCAGCTACTTACACTGACCCATCAGTAGCAGCCACTTACACTGGTCTGTCAATAGCAGCTACTTATGCTGGCCCATCACTAGCAGCTACTTACACTGGCCCATCAGTAGCAGCCACTTACACTGGTCTGTCAATAGCAGCTACTTAAACTGGCCCATCAATAGCAGCTACTTACACTGGGCCATCAATAGCAGCTACCTAAACTGGCCCATCACTAGCAGCTACTTACACTGGCCCATCACTAGTAGCTACTTACACTGGCCCATTCTCTAGCAGCTACTTACACTGGCCAATCAATAGCAAATTCTTACACTGGCGAATCAATAGCATCTGCTTATACAGGCCCATCACTAGCAGCTCCTTACACTGGCCCATTAGTAGCCGCTACTTACACATGGCCCATCAATAGCAGGTACTTACACTGGCCCATCAATAGCAGCTACTTACACTGCCTATCAATAGCAGCTTCTTACACTGGCCCATCAATAGCAGCTACTAACACTGTCCCATAACTAGCAGTTGTTAACACTGGCCCATCACTAGAAGCAACATACACTGGCCCATCAATAGCAGCTACTTACACTTGCCCATCACCAGTAGCTACTTACAGTGGCCCATTCTCTAGCAGCTACAAACACTGTCCCATCAATAGCAGCTACTTCACTGGCCAATCAATTGCATCTACTTATACTGGCCCAACACTAGCAGTTACTTACACTGGCACATTAATAGCAGCTACGACACTGGCCCATCACTAGCAGCTTTTTGTACTGGCCCTTCACTATTAGATACTTACCCTAGCCCATCAATATCAGCTACTTACACTGGCCCATCACTAAAACCTAGTTACACTAGCCCATCAATATCAGCTTCTGACACTGGTCCATTACTAGCAACTACTTATACTGGCCCGTCAGTAGCAGCTACTTACAGTGGCCCATCAATACCAGCTACTTACACTGGCCCCTCACTAGCAGCTGCTTACACTGGCCCATCAAAATCAGCTTCTGACACTGGTCCATTAATAGCAACTACTTACACTGTCCATCAGTAGCAGCTACCTACACTGGCCCATCAATAGCAGCTACTTACACTGCCCATCAATATCAGCTAATTACACTGGCCAATCAATAGCAGCTTCTTTTACTGGCCCATCAATAGCAGCTACTAACACTCACCCATCACTAGCAGCTGTTAACACTGGCCCATCACTAGAAGCAACTTCCAATGGCACATCAATAGCAGCTACTTACACTGGACCATCACTAGCAGCTACTTCCAATGGCACATCAATAGCAACTACTTATACTGGCCCGTCAGTAGCAGCTACTTACAGTGGCCCATCAATTCCAGCTACTTACACTGGCCCCTCACCAGCAGCTGCTTACACTGGCCCATCACTATCACCTAGTTACACTAGCCCATCAAAATCAGCTTCTGACACTGGTCCATTACTAGCAACTACTTACACTGTCCATCAGTAGCAGCTACCTACACTGGCCCATCAATAGCAGCTACTTACACTGCCCATCAATATCAGCTAATTACACTGGCCAATCAATAGCAGCTTCTTTTACTGGCCCATCAATAGCAGCTACTAACACTCACCCATCACTAGCAGCTGTTAACACTGGCCATTCACTAGAAGCAACTTCCAATGGCACATCAATAGCAGCTACTTACACTGGACCATCACTAGCAGCTACTTCCAATGGCACATCAATAGCAGATACTTACACTGGCCCATCACTAGCAGCTAATTACGCTGGGCCATCAATAGCAGCTACTTACACTGGCAAATCAATAGCAGCTAGTTACACTGCCCCATCACTAGCAGCTACTTACAGTGGCACATCAATAGGAGCTTCTAACACTTGCCCATCAATAGCAGCTATTAACCGTGGCCCATCACTAACAGCTACTTACACTGGCCCATAGCTAGCAGCAATTTACACGGGCCCATCACTATCAGTTCCTTACACTAGTAGCTACTTACACTGGACCATCACTATGAACTAAGTACAGTGGCCAATCAATAGCAGCTACTTACACTGCCCCATCAAAATCAGCAACTTACACTGCCCATCAATATCAGCTTATTATGCTTGGCAATCAATAGCAGCTTTTTACACTGTCCCATCAATAGCAGCTACTAAAACTGGCACATCACTAGCAGCTGTTAACACTGGCGCATCACTAGAAGCAACTTACACTGGCACATCAATAGCAGCTACTTACACTTGCCCATCAATAGCAGATACCTACACAAGCCCATCACTAGCAGCTATTTACACTGGCCCATCACTAGTAGCTACTTACACTGGCCCAATCTCTAGCAGCTACTTACACTGGCCCATCAATAGCAGCTACTTACACTGGCCAATCAATAGCATCTACTTATGCTGGCCCATCACTAGCAGCTACTTACACTGGCCCATCAGTAGCAGCCACTTACACTGGTCTGTCAATAGCAGCTACTTAAACTGGCCCATCAAAAGCAGCTACTTACACTGGGCCATCAATAGCAGCTACCTAAACTTGCCCATCACTAGTAGCTACTTACACTGGACCATCACTAGGAACTACGTACAGTGGCCCATCAATAGCAGCTACTTACACTGGCCCATCACAAGAAGCAACCTACACTGGCCCATCAATAGCATCTTCTTTCACTAGCCCATCACTAGCAGCTACTTACACTCACAAAAAAATAGCAGCTATTTAAAGTGGCCATTACTAGTAGCTACTTACACTGGCCAATTCTCTAGAAGCTACTTACAGTGGCACATCAGTAGCAGCTACTTACACTGGCCCATCACTAGTAGCTACTTACACTGGCCCATTCTCTAGCAGCTACTTACACTGGCCAATCAATAGCAAATTCTTACACTGGCGAATCAATAGCATCTGCATATACAGGCCCATCACTAGCAGCTCCTTACACTGGCCCATTAGTAGCCGCTATTTACACATGGCCCATCAATAGCAGGTACTTACACTGGCCCATCAATAGCAGCTACTTACACTGCCTATCAATAGCAGCTTCTTACACTGGCCCATCAATAGCAGCTACTAACACTGTCCCATAACTAGCAGTTGTTAACACTGGCCCATCACTAGAAGCAACATACACTGGCCCATCAATAGCAGCTACTTACACTGGCCCATCCCTAGCAGCTATTTGTACCTTCACTAGTAGCTACTTACACTGGCCCATTCTCTTGCAGCTACTTATGCTGGCCCATCAATAGCAGCTACATACACTGGCCCATCACTAGCAGCTATTTGTACCTTCACTAGTAGCTACTTACACTGGCCCATTCTCTTGCAGCTACTTATGCTGGCCCATCAATAGCAGCTACATACACTGGCCCATCACTAGCACCTACTTACACTGGCCCATCAATATCAGCTACTTACACTGGCACAGCACTAGCAGCTACATACATTGGCCCATCAATATTAGCTACTTACACTGGGCCATCAATAGCAACTACTTACTCTGGTCCATCAATAGCAGCTATTGACACTGACCCATCAACATCAGCTACTTAAATTTCCCCATCAATAGCAGATACTTACACTGGCACATCACTAGCAGCCATTTACACTGGCCCATCACTAGTAGCTACTTACAATGGCCCATTATCTGGCAGCTACTTACGCTGTCCAATCAATAGCAGGTACTTACACTGGCACATCACTAGTAGCTACTTACACTGGCCCATTCTCTAGCAGATACTTACACTGGCAAATCAATAGCAGATACTTACACTGGCGAATCAATAGCATCTGCTTATACAGGCCCATCACTAGCAGCTGCTTACACTGGCCCATCACTATCACCTAGTTACACTAGCCCATCAAAATCAGCTTCTGACACTGGTCCATTACTAGCAACTACTTACACTGTCCATCAGTAGCAGCTACCTACACTGGCCCATCAATAGCAGCTACTTACACTGCCCATCAATATCAGCTAATTACACTGGCCAATCAATAGCAGCTTCTTTTACTGGCCCATCAATAGCAGCTACTAACACTGGCCCATCACTAGCAGCTGTTAACACTGGCCCATCACTAGAAGCAACTTCCAATGGCACATCAATAGCAGCTACTTACACTGGACCATCACTAGCAGCTACTTCCAATGGCACATCAATAGCAGATACTTACACTGGCCAATCACTAGCAGCTACTTACGCTGGGCCATCAATAGCAGCTACTTACACTGGCAAATCAATAGCAGCTAGTTACACTGCCCCATCACTAGCAGCTACTTACAGTGGCACATCAATAAGAGCTTCTAACACTGGCCCATCAATAGCAGCTATTAACCCTGGCCCATCACTAGCAGCTACTTACACTGGCCCATATCTAGCAGCAATTTACACTGGCCCATCACTATCAGTTCCTTACACTGGCACATCACTAGTAGCTACTAACACTGGACCATCACTAGGAACTAAGTACAGTGGCCAATCAATAGCAGCTACTTACACTGCCCCATCAAAATCAGCCACTTACACTGCCCATCAATATAAGCTTATTATGCTGGCCAATCAATAGCAGCTTTTTACACTGTCCCATCAGTAGCAGCTACTAAAACTGGCACATCACTAGCAGCTGTTAACACTGGCACATCACTAGAAGCAATTTACACTGGCCCATCAATAGCAGCTACTTACACTTGCCCACCAATAGCAGATACTTACACAAGCCCATCACTAGCAGCTATTTACACTGGCCCATCTCTAGTAGCTACTTACACTGGCCCAATCTCTAGCAGCTACTTACACTGGCCAATCAATAGCATCTACTTATGCTGGCCCATCACTAGCAGCTACTTACACTGGCCCATCAGTAGCAGCCACTTACACTGGTCTGTCAATAGCAGCTACTTAAACTGGCCCATCAATAGCAGCTACTTACACTGGGCCATCAATAGCAGCTACCTAAACTGGCCCATCACTAGCAGCTACTTACACTGGCCCATCACTAGTAGCTACTTACACTGGCCCATTCTCTAGCAGCTACTTACACTGGCCAATCAATAGCAAATTCTTACACTGGCGAATCAATAGCATCTGCTTATACAGGCCCATCACTAGCAGCTCCTTACACTGGCCCATTAGTAGCCGCTACTTACACATGGCCCATCAATAGCAGGTACTTACACTGGCCCATCAATAGCAGCTACTTACACTGCCTATCAATAGCAGCTTCTTACACTGGCCCATCAATAGCAGCTACTAACACTGTCCCATAACTAGCAGTTGTTAACACTGGCCCATCACTAGAAGCAACACACACTGGCCCATCAATAGCAGCTACTTACACTTGCCCATCACTAGTAGCTACTTACACTGGCCGATTCTCTAGCAGCTACTTACAGTGGCCCATCAGCAGCAGCTACTTACATTGGGCCATCAATAGCAGCTACTGACACTGGCCTTTCACTAGCAGCTATTTACACTGGCCCATCCCTAGCAGCTATTTGTACCTTCACTAGTAGCTACTTACACTGGCCCATTCTCTTGCAGCTACTTGTGCTGGCCCATCAATAGCAGCTACATACACTGGCCCATCACTAGCACCTACTTACACTGGCCCATCAATATCAGCTACTTACACTGGCACATCACTAGCAGCTACATACATTGGCCCATCAATATTAGCTACTTACACTGGGCCATCAATAGCAACTACTTACTCTGGCCCATCAATAGCAGCTATTGACACTGACCCATCAACATTTGCTATTTAAATTTCCCCATCAATAGCAGATACTTACACTGGCACATCACTAGCAGCCATTTACACTGGCCCATCACTAGTAGTTTCTTACAATGGCCCATTATCTAACAGCTACTTACGCTGTCCAATCAATAGCAGGTACTTACACTGGCACATCACTAGTAGCTACTTACACTGGCCCATTCTCTAGCAGATACTTACACTGGCAAATCAATAGCAGATAATTACACTGGCGAATCAATAGCATCTGCTTATACAGGCCCATCACTAGCAGCTGCTTACACTGGCCCATCACTATCACCTAGTTACACTAGCCCATCTAAATCAGCTTCTGACACTGGTCCATTACTAGCAACTACTTACACTGTCCATCAGTAGCAGCTACCTACACTGGCCCATCAATAGCAGCTACTTACACTGCCCATCAATATCAGCTAATTACACTGGCCAATCAATAGCAGCTTCTTTTACTGGCCCATCAATAGCAGCTACTAACACTGGCCCATCACTAGCAGCTGTTAACACTGGCCCATCACTAGAAGCAACTTCAAATGGCACATCAATAGCAGCTACTTACACTGGACCATCACTAGCAGCTACTTCCAATGGCACATCAATAGCAGATACTTACACTGGCCCATCACTAGCAGCTACTTATGCTGGGCCATCAATAGCATCTACTTACACTGGCAAATCAATAGCAGCTAGTTACACTGCCCCATCACTAGCAGCTACTTACAGTGGCACATCAATAAGAGCTTCTAACACTGGCCCATCAATAGCAGCTATTAACCCTGGCCCATCACTAGCAGCTACTTACACTGGCCCATATCTAGAAGCAATTTACACTGGCCCATCACTATCAGTTCCTTACACTGGCCCATCACTAGTAGCTACTTACACTGGACCATCACTAGGAACTAAGTACAGTGGCCAATCAATAGCAGCTACTTACACTGCCCCATCAGAATCAGCCACTTACACTGCCCATCAATATCAGCTTATTATGCTGGCCAATCAATAGCAGCTTTTTACACTGTCCCATCAGTAGCAGCTACTAAAACTGGCACATCACTAGCAGCTGTTAACACTGGCGCATCACTAGAAGCAATTTACACTGGCCCATCAATAGCAGCTACTTACACTTGCCCATCAATAGCAGATACTTACACAAGCCCATCACTAGCAGCTATTTACACTGGCCCATCTCTAGTAGCTACTTACACTGGCCCAATCTCTAGCAGCTACTTACACTGGCCAATCAATAGCATCTACTTATGCTGGCCCATCACTAGCAGCTACTTACACTGGCCCATCAGTAGCAGCCACTTACACTGGTCTGTCAATAGCAGCTACTTAAACTGGCCCATCAATAGCAGCTACTTACACTGGGCCATCAATAGCAGCTACCTAAACTGGCCCATCACTAGTAGCTACTTACACTGGACCATCACTAGGAACTACGTACAGTGGCCCATCAATAGCAGCTACTTACACTGGCCCATCACAAGAAGCAACCTACACTGGCCCATCAATAGCATCTACTTTCACTAGCCCATCACTAGCAGCTACTTACACTCACAAAAAAATAGCAGCTATTTAAAGTGGCCATTACTAGTAGCTACTTACACTGGCCAATTCTCTAGAAGCTACTTACAGTGGCACATCAGTAGCAGCTACTTACACTGGCCCATCACTAGTAGCTACTTACTATGGCCCATTCTCTAGCAGCTACTTACACTGGCCAATCAATAGCAAATTCTTACACTGGCAAATCAATAGAATCTGCTTATACAGGCCCATCACTAGCAGCTCCTTACACTGGCCCATTAGTAGCCGCTACTTACACATGGCCCATCAATAGCAGGTACTTACACTGGCCCATCAATAGCAGCTACTTACACTGCCCATCTATAGCAGCTTCTTACACTGGCCCATCAATAGCAGCTACTAACACTGTCCCATAACTAGCAGTTGTTAACACTGGCCCATCACTAGAAGCAACTTACACTGGCCCATCAATAGCAGCTACTTACACTTGCCCATCACTAGTAGCTACTTACACTGGCCGATTCTCTAGCAGCTACTTACAGTGGCCCATCAGCAGCAGCTACTTACATTGGGCCATCAATAGCAGCTACTGACACTGGCCTTTCACTAGCAGCTATTTACACTGGCCAATCACTAGTAGCTACTTACACTGGCCCATTCTCTAACAATTACCTATGCTGGCCCATCAATAGCAGGTACTTACACTGGCCCATCCCTAGCAGCTATTTGTACCTTCACTAGTAGCTACTTACACTGGCCCATTCTCTTGCAGCTACTTACACTGGCCCATCAATAGCATCTAATTATACTGGCCCAACACTAGCAGCTACTTACACTGGCCCATCAGTAGCAGCTACCTACACTGGCCCATCAATTTCATGTACTTACACTGGCCCCTCACTAGCAGCTACTTACATTGGCCCATCAATAGCAGCTACTTACACTGGCCCATCAATAGCATCTAATTATACTGGCCCAACACTAGCAGCTACTTACACTGGCCCATCAGTAGCAGCTACTTACACTGGCCCATCAATTTCATGTACTTACACTGGCCCCTCACTAGCAGCTACTTACACTGGCCAATCTATAGCAGGTTCTTACACTGTCCCATCAATAGCAGCTACTAAAACTGGCCCATCACTAGCAATTACTTACACTGGCCCATCATTAGCAGCTACTTACACTGGCCCATTACTACTAGCTACTTACACTGGCACGTTCTCTAGCCGCTACGTACGCTGGCCCATAAACAGCAGGTACTTACACTTGCCCTTCAATAGCAGCTACTTACACTTGCCCATCACTAGCAGCTATTTACACTGGCCCATCACTATTAGGAGCTTACACTGGCCCATCAATATCAGCTTCTTACACTGGCCATCACTAACAGCTACTTACACTGGCCCATCACAAGAAGCAACTTACACTGGCCCATCAATAGCAGCTACTTACACTGGCCGATCACTAGCAGCTACTTACACTCGCTCATTCTCTAGCAGCTACTTACAGTGGCCCATCAGTAGCAGCTACTTACATTGGGCCATCAATAGCAGCTACTGACACTGGCCTTTCACTAGCAGCTATTTACACTGGCCAATCACTTGTAGCTACTTACACTGGTCCATTCTCTAGCAGTTACCTATGCTGGCCCATCAATAGCAGGTACTTACACTGGCCTATCTCTAGCAGCTATTTACACTGGCCCATCACTAGTAGCTACTTACACTGGCCCATTCTCTAGCAGTTATATACACTGGCCCATCAATAGCAGCTACTTACACTGGCCCATCAATATAATCTAATTATACTGGCCCAACACTAGCAGCTACTTACACTGGCCCATCAGTAGCAGCTACTTACACTGGCCCATCAATTTCATGTACTTACACTGGCCCCTTACTAGCTGCTACTTACATTGGCTTATCAATAGCAGCTACTTACACTGGCCCATCAATAGCAGCTACTTACACTGGCCCATCAGTAGCAGCTACTTACACTGGCCCATCAATAGCAATGACTTACACTGGCCCATCCATAGCTGCTACTTACACTGGGCCATCAATAGTGGCTACTTACACTGGCCCATCAATAGCTGCTACTTACACTGGGTCATCAATAGTAGCTACTTATACTGGCCCATCACTAACAGCAACTTACACTGGCCCATCCATAGCAGCTACTTACACTGGCCTATCATTAGCAGCTACTTACACTGGCCCATCGATATCAGCTACTTACGCTGGCTCATCAATATCAGCTACTTACTCTGGCCCATCATTATCTACTACTTATATTGGGCCATCAATAGTAGCTACTTACACTGGCCCATCAATAACAGCTACTTACTCTGGCCCATCATTAGCAGCTACTTACACTGGCCCATCACTAGCAGCTACTTACACTAGCCCATCAATTTCAGCTACTTACACTGGCCCATCAATAGCAGGTACTTACACTGGCATATAATTTGAAGCTACTTACACTGGCCCATCAATAGCTGCTACTTACACTGGCCCATCAATAGCTGCTACTTTCACTGGGCCATCAATAGTAGCTACTTACACTGGCCCATCACTAGCATCTACTTACACTGGCCCATCAATAGCTGCTACTTACACTGGCCCATCAATAGCTGCTACTTACACTGGGCCATCAATAGTAGCTACTTACACTGGCCCATCAGTAGCATCTACTTACACTGGCCCATCAATAGCAGCTATAGACACAGGCTAGATTTATGGCACGGGCCTTCGCTGCAAATTGTCATTAAAGTATTTTTCTTCTTCTAAGGAAGAGGGGAAGGAGGGAGGACCGAGGAGAGTAATGGATCATCATAACAAGGTGCATCATTCGAATAGATTTAGCCATCCCAATGGTTTAATTGCTGCCAATAAATTGTGTGTGTGTTTGTGTGCTTCTGTGAGGAAGGGAGGGAGGGAGGGAGGGAGGGAGGGAGGGAGGGAGGGAGGGAGGGAGGGAGGGAAAGAGGGAGAGGGGAGGGTTCTCCAATATTCCTCTCAGATAGGTTCATGCTGAAGAATCATTCAAAACAGCTCAATAGTAATCTTAACAGCCTTTTCAGGTGTGCAAATACAATTCACACCTGTGTTTCATGTAAGGTGTTTCCAAACTTAGCAAAGTAAATATGTCGCTGCACATAAAAAATCCATAAAGTGTTATAATGGTTTCTCTCAACAAGGATGGACATAAAGCTGTTTTTATTATATCTCAAACACTTATATTAAGTGCAAGGCCTCGGGATGTCGTAAAAAAAAAAAAGTTTTTATAAGTTTGTTATCTATATTATAAAGACCTGTATTGAAAGCTGTGATTTACCTCTGTTCAATGATGACCTGGTTGAGACATGTGGTAGAGAGTCCTGTGGTAGAGTCCTGTGGTAGAGCTACCTGTGGTAGAGAGACCTGTGGTAGAGAGACCTGTTGTAGAGAGACCTGTGGTAGAGAGACCTGTAGTAGAGACCTGTGGTAGAGAGACCTGATGTAGAGAGACCTATGGTAGAGAGACCTGTAGTTGAGACCTGTGGTAGAGAGACCTGTTGTAGAGACGTGTGGTAGAGACCTGTGGTAGAGAGACCTGTGGTAGAGAGACCTGTAGTAGAGACCTGTGGTAGAGAGACCTGTTGTAGAGAGACCTGTTGTAGAGAGACCTGTTGTAGAGAGACCTGTGTTAGAGAGACCTGTGGGAGAGAGACCTGTGGTAGAGAGACCTGTTGTAGAGAGACCTGTGGTAGAGAGACCTGTGGTAGAGAGACCTGTAGTAGAGACCTGTGGTAGAGACCTGTGGTAGAGAGCTGTGGTAGAGAGACCTGTGGTAGAGAGACCTGTGGTTGGGACCTGTGGTAGAGAGACCTGTGGTAGAGACCTGTGGTAGAGAGACCTGTGGTAGAGAGACCTATGGTAGAGAAACCTGTGGTAGAGAGCTGTGGTAGAGACCTGTGGTAGAGACCTGTGGTATAGAGACCTGTGGTAGAGAGACCTGTGGTAGAGACACCTGTGGTAGAGAGACCTGTTGTAGAGAGACCTGTGGTAGAGAGACCTGTAGTAGAGACCTGTGGTAGAGAGACCTGTGGTAGAGAGACCTGTGGTAGAGACCTGTGGTAGAGAGACCTGTGGTAGAGAGCAGTGGTAGAGAGATCTGTGGTAGAGAGCTGTGGTAGAGACCTGTGGTAGAGAGACCTGTGGTAAAGAGACCTGTGGTAGAGAGACCAGTGGTAGAGACCTGTGGTAGAGAGACCTGTGGTAGAGAGACCCGTGGTAGAGAGACCTGTAGTAGAGAGACCTGTTGTAGAGAGACCTGTAGTAGAGAGACCTGTGGTAGAGAGACCTGTTGTAGAGACCTGTGGTAGAGAGACCTGTGGTAGAGACCTGTGGGAGAGAGCTGTGGTAGAGAGACCTGTTGTAGAGACGTGTGGTAGAGACCTGTGGTAGAGAGACCTGTGGTAAAGAGACCTGTGGTAGAGAGACCAGTGGTAGAGAGACCTGTGGTAGAGAGACCTGTGGTAGAGAGGCCCGTGGTAGAGAGACCTGTGGTAGAGAGACCTGTTGTAGAGAGACCTGTGGTAGAGAGACCTGTAGTAGAGACCTGTGGTAGAGAGACCTGTGGTAGAGAGACCTGTTGTAGAGACCTGTTGTAGAGATACCTGTGGTAGAGACCTGTGGTAGAGAGACCTGTGGTAGAGAGACCTGTTGTATAGAGACCTGTTGTAGAGAGACCTGTGGTAGAGAGACCTGTGGTAGAGACCTGTGGTAGAGAGACATGTGGTAGTTACCTGTGGTAGAGACCTGTGGTAGAGAGACCTATGGTATAGAGACCTGTGGTAGAGACCTGTGGTAGAGAGACCTGTGGTACAGAGACCTGTGGTAGAGAGACCTGTGGTAGAGAGACCTATGGTAGAGAAACCTGTGGTAGAGAGCTGTGGTAGAGACCTGTGGTAGAGAGACCTGTGTTAGAGACACCTGTGGTAGAGAGACCTGTTGTAGAGAGACCTGTGGCAGAGAGACCTGTAGTAGAGACCTGTGGTAGAGAGACCTGTGGTAGAGAGACCTGTGGTAGAGACCTGTGGTAGAGAGACCTGTGGTAGAGAGCAGTGGTAGAGAGATCTGTGGTAGAGAGCTGTGGTAGAGACCTGTGGTAGAGAGACCTGTGGTAAAGAGACCTGTGGTAGAGAGACCAGTGGTAGAGACCTGTTGTAGAGAGACCTGTGGTAGAGAGACCTGTGGTAGAGACCTGTGGTAGAGAGACATGTGGTAGTTACCTGTGGTAGAGACCTGTGGTAGAGAGACCTATGGTATAGAGACCTGTGGTAGAGACCTGTGGTAGAGAGACCTGTGGTACAGAGACCTGTGGTAGAGAGACATGTAGTAGAGACCTGTGGTAGAGAGACCTGTAGTAGAGAGACCTGTGGTAGAGAGACCTATGGTAGATAGACCTGTGGTAGAGAGACCTGTAGTAGAGAGACCTGTTGTAGAGAGACCTGTGGTAGAGAGACCTGTGGTAGAGAGACCTTTTGTAGAGACCTGTGGTAGAGACCTGCGGTAGAGAGCTGTGGTAGAGACCTGTGGTAGAGACCTGTGGTAGAGAGACCTGTGATAGAGAGACCTGTGGTAGAGAGACCTGCCGTAGAGAGACCTGCGGTAGAGACCTGTGTTAGAGACCTGTGGTAGAGACCAGTGGTAGAGAGACCAGTGGTAGAGAGACCTGTGGTAGAGAGCTGTGTTAGAGAAACCTATGGTAGAGAGCTGTGGTAGAGACCTGTGGTAGAGACCTGTGGTAGAGAGCTGTGGTAGAGAGACCTGTGGTAGAGAGCTGTGGTAAAGACCTGTGGTAGAGAGACCTGTGGTAGAGACCTGTTGTAGAGAGCTGTGGTAGAGACTTGTGGTAGAGACCTATGGTAGAGACCAGTGGTAGAGAGACCAGTGGTAGAGAGACCAGTGGTATTGAGACCTGTGGTAGAGTCATGTGGTAGAGAGACCTGTGGTAGAGAGACCTGTGGTAGAGAGACCTGCGGTAGAGACCTGTGGTATAGACCTGTGGTAGAGAGACCTGTGGTAGAGAGCAGTGGTAGAGAGATCTGTGGTAGAGAGACCTGTGGTAGAGACCTGTGGTAGAGACCTGTGGTAGAGACCTGTGGTAGAGAGCTGTATCTGAACTTTTAGAAGTATCTCCCTCTCATCCTGTCTCTTCTCTAAGTTCTCTCAAGGGATTTTTTCTTCAAAAGCCACTGCCTTCCTCAGTGAGAACATGCTATATGTGGAGGGGAAAAGTTTTGCAGTTTCGTCTAACTCTTTCTTCCCTTCATCATTTGTCTCTTTCTTCCTCCCTCGCTCAACCCCTCGGGGTAGAGAGTGTTGCGGGCTTGTTGTGGAGGTAGTTACTGTATTTTGTAGTGTTGGCTTCACCAGAGACCGCACACACACACACACACACACACACACACAACTTTGACGTCTACACCAGAGACCCAACCCGTGTTTTTCTCCAGCATCACAAAAAGCTCTCTTCAAACTTACACAAAGCTTCTGTAGCAGCTGAGCTCCTCTGAGTTTCTGTTTGGTCCAACAGAGGAGTTGAAGACTTGCAGTATCACACACCACCTGTTGAGGGTGCTCTAACTATTATAATAATCTGTTATTGAGCTGATATGGCATCTATATAGGGCTCTCTCTGTGTGTGTATATGTGTGTGTGTGTGTATGTGTGTGTGTGTGTGTGTTGGGCTGACTGAGTCCATGGCTGTTCTCAGATGGATGTCTAACCACGGTGACAGGTCTGATATTCTAAAGGTCACCCACGGCAACATGACTCAGCTGCCATCGGCTTGACAATCATCACAGCTGACCACCACGCACACACAAACACACACACACACACACACACACACACACACACACACACACACACACACCCTCAGGTTGTCAGTGTGTTTGAGAAGGTCACTCCCCCTCACTCTGTGTTGTGTACTCTGACCTGGTGTGACAGAAAGGCTATTGACACATGCAGAGTTTTTTTTAAAGGTTGTTTCAGAATGGTTTTAGATCGCCCTTACTGTGTTGGTGACACATCACTGTACTCACCATACAAATACACCTTTATCACAAAGTGCTTTGGTTACTTTAAAAAGACCACCCTGATCCCTGATAACAGAGTTGGAACAAGTGTTCTATTGGAGTTAAGAACTGTGGAGACTCTCTGGTCTCCAGAGGTGGGACCAAGTCACTATTATTCCAGTCACAAGCAAGTCTCAAGTCACAAGGTTCGAGTCTCAAGTCGAGTCCAAGTCGTGCATTCTAAGAGCAAGTAAAGTCGAGTCGAGTCACAAGTTTTCAAGTCAAGCCTCAACAAAAAAATGTACACGCAACATTTTTGTCATTTAGCAGACGCTCTTATCCAGAGCGACTTACAGGAGCAATTAGGGTTAAGTGCCTTGCTTAAAGGGCACATCGACAGATTTTTCACCTAGTCGGCTCGGGGATTAGAACCAGCGACCTTTCAGTTATTGGCACAATGCTCTTACCCACTAAGCTACCTGCCGCCCCACTAAGCTACCTGCCGCAACGACTTGTTGAACTACAAATCTTTGTCTATTTAGTGAGGCTGCCAGAAAGCTCTTTTCATTATTTTGCATACAACAAATTTCGATTAGCCTATGTAATTGTAAAATAGGGACCTTGTAGCAGTCGTAAGGGCATTACATCAGCAGAAGGCAAGGCAGGTTGACGTTCTCAGAGTGTCGATTTTATTTACAGGTCTTAGTGATCCAATGGTGAAAGTGCCATATCATACAAAATATACAAGTAGATTTGCCAAATAAATACGGGTAATATCCCAAAAGAAATAGCCTCTATCAGGCTTAACCTGTCCTATCTGAACGGACACAGGTAGAGGGCAAGACTGCACAGCCTCCCCTGGAGAAAACAAATTGAATCTTTCTAACACAGGAACTCAGACAGGTAGGCTTACATTATATGAGCACTTGGCCCCCAGGACCATACAATCACCCAATTGGCTATTACAACCAATAAACTGGTTCTACAATGTAAAAGGCAATTTCCACATCCATTGTTACATTGGTACATTCGTCTTAATCAGACTTAATGATTATTAATGATATTTCAACACCATCCATACATAGAACAATCATTTTCTGTTATTCAACATTCTGACTCCAAAGCGTGGAGCACAGGCCACCTAGCCCATTTCCACACGCACTGGGGCGCACGTGCTCCTATTACACACAACCAGAATGACAGAGACAAAGGAATCAGACACACGGAACTCCGACATAACCCGGGAAATATGAACAAAAGAAAGCCATACATCTAATTAAATAAACCAAACTTCTACCTAATGAGTCTTGTGAATGTTCATGTGCACAATAAACATCGCGCCCACTCAGAGGGTAAGAAATGGTTGGTTAAATGAAAATGTATCGTAGGCTTATCAAACATGAAACAGAAATGTCTATGTGTTGCAATAAACGATACGGAGATGTAATGATGATTTTAAAAAAAAAATAATAATAATAATTTTACCTTTATTTAATGAAACGCTGGCAATTATTGGAGTATTAGATGGAATATAGATATACCACATAGGCCCTATGCATTTAAATGTGTGAAAGCAAGAGCAAACATTTCAACAAGATTAAAAAAACACTCTCCACTGGTGAGAGTTTGGAGAGCACAAGCCTATGGTTCGTCTTGCCACAGTAATAATTCATTTTAAACAATTTCCAAATCCAAGATCATAAGTAAATTATCAATTTCAATCAATTGTTACATACCAAAATACCAGTAGGCCTATGCTAGTAATTGTTGCTCCATTGCTGATGAGATTGCAAAGTAAAGAGTTACAATTTTTTATCACCAAACAGTTTTTGGAGCTGCATATTCATTTATCATGGCAATCCTCTCTTCCTATAATTTAACGTTTGCACTACACCCGAGCATATAGCTGTACAGAAAATCAGCAATCTGTTCGCTAGCTCACCACCATGACCTGTGTTGATTGACAGTTTGCTGGTCCAATCAGAGTGCCGAGTTTGCCTTTCACTAGCCAATCTGTTGCAGTTCTTTTTTTGCAAGGGCGGTGCTGCGGCTACTGTCTCTGGCTGCCTGTAGATTAATCCACATAGACTCTGTCCACAAAATGAGTGACAAAACATCAGAGATGTTCACAAGTCTTTGAGGTAGAGTCCAAGTCAAGTCTCAAGTCTTTTAGGGCCAAGTCTTAGTCAAGTCTCAAGTCTTTTAGGGCCAAGTCTAAGTCATGTCTCAAGTCCCTTTTGGCAATGGCTTTCTGCCTGCTGTGGGTTAGGTCTATAAACCCTGTAAATTATTTGAATAGACTCCCTTGTTCATTAGGCCATACTTGTATGAAAGAAAGCACATCATGCACTATTTAAATAAAAACATATTTTTATTTTATTTTTTAATGTAGACAGTTTACATTAATAAAAGTAATTGCACCAGATATTGAAAAAAAACAAACATAACATTTTAAAGTGCATGGTATTTTGTGGCAGACATTGTCTATATTTCACTTCATTTTGTCACACAAACAGAACATCTGTAGGGGAGGGAAGATAAATGACAAGTATGAATGTAAACCAAAATGACTGATAACTGTTCAATAACAGCACTACTAAAGTATCCTATATATTACATGTAATGACCTTTATCCCTAAAATATACTTACTGACCTGGACACTTAACAACAGAAATACAATTTCCTGTAACAAGTAGCAAATTACGTCCTGTGCCCTAAGACAGAGAACATTTCTGTTGCAGACAGGTTACATTTCAGAAAGGTCAAGTTTGTCAGCGTTCTTGCACTGAGCCTGGCACATGATGAGGCCTACATGACTAAACACTCTCTCCACTGGGGCACTGGTGGCAGGCACAGCCAACACTGTCATTGCTACCTGCTTGAGCCTTGGAAAGTCTTTTGTATGGATTCTCCAAAAATCCAAGCAGTCAACTTCATTTTCATCAGAAGATAGTTGATTGTAGCGAATAATCTCTGCTCTGACAGATGACTTTATGTCTCTTTTCTTCTTGCTGATCTTGTTGCGATAGCCAGAAAATAGTCTGGAGGTTTTGGCAGGTGGTGCTTGTTCTTCTTCTCCACTACTGCTCTCCGTAACGGTGACTTTCCGTGCCTCAGCCAAAACAAGGTCTGAAACATTCATAAAATGATGTATATGATCAAGAATATAACAGTATACATTATATATGGGTCCAACAGTGCAGCCATTATGTATACATTGTCACCAAATGAAAGTTTTGTTGCCTGTTCATCCGAGTGCTCCATTCTGACATTCACAAACACCCCCTGGAATCGACGTTTGAGTGACTGCTGTATTGCTTTTACTGACTGACTAGGTGACGACTTGTGCTCAGTATACTTTGCAGATGATAGTTGAGTGACAGTACACAAGGAAGGGCAGCACTGAGAGTCACCACGTTCTCCCCCTGAGGAAAGTCGGTGGCCTCTACAAAAGGGTCCAAAATGTCCACTAGCTCCAATAGCTGGCTCCATTCCCTTGGTGATAAGCAGAGCTCCTTGTGTCCTTGGGCCTCAAGTAGAGTATTGAGGCTTTGTTGATTCCGATTGGTGACTGCTTTAACAAGGCAGAGGATGGAATTCCATCTGGTAGACACAGGAGCAGGGATACTACGATTTGCTCCGAACTCAGCTTCAAATGCTTCTTTCAGACCACAGGTAGTATGTAGTAAGCTGCAAAGTTTAGTTACCTTAGCCATCACACTGTTTATGATTTTTGTTTCCTTTAGTCCATCTCTAATCACCAATTGTAATGAATGGGCAAAGCACTGTAAGCGCTGTTGCCTGCAGTTGATTTGGATAGTTTCAACATTTACATTTTACATTTACGTCATTTAGCAGACGCTCTTATAGCCAGTGGGATAACCACTTTACATTTATTAATTTTTTATGGGGGGGGTAGAATGATTACTTTATCCTATCCCAGGTATTCCTTAAAGAGGTGGGGTTTCAAATGTCTCCGGAAGGTGGTGAGTGACTCCGCTGTCCTGGCGTCGTGAGGGAGCTTGTTCCACCATTGGGGTGCCAGAGCAGCGAACAGTTTTGACTGGGCTGAGCGGGAACTATGCTTCCGCAGAGGAAGGGGAGCCAGCAGGCCAGAGGTGGATGAACGCAATGCCCTCGTTTGGGTGTAGGGACTGATCAGGAGGAGGTGCCGTTCCCCTCACTGCTTCATAGGCAAGCACCATGGTCTTGTAACGGATGCGAGCTTCAACTGGAAGCCAGTGGAGTGTGCGGAGGAGGGGGGTGACGTAAGAGAACTTGGGAAGGTTGAACACCAGACGGGCTGCGGCATTCTGGATGAGTTGTAGGGGTTTAATGGCACAGGCAGGGAGCCCAGCCAACAGCGAGTTGCAGTAATCCAGACGGGAGATGACAAGTGCCTGGATTAGGACCTGTGCCGCTTCCTGTGTAAGGCAGGGTCGATACTCTCCGAATGTTGTAGAGCATGAACCTGCAGGATCGGGTCACCGCCTTGATGTTAGCGGAGAACGACAGGGTGTTGTCCAGGGTCACGCCAAGGCTCTTCGCACTCTGGGAGGAGGACACAACGGAGTTGTCAACCATGATGGCGAGATCATGGAATGGGCAGTCCTTCCCGGGAGGAAGAGCAGCTCCGTCTTGCCAGGGTTCAGCTTGAGGTGGTGATCCGTCATCCATACTGATATGTCTGCCAGACATGCAGAGATGCGATTCGCCACCTGGTTATCAGAAGGGGGAAAGGAGAAGATTAGTTGTGTATCGTCAGCGTAGCAATGATAGGAGAGGCCATGTGAGGATATGACAGAGCCAAGTGACTTGGTGTATAGGGAGAAAAGGAGAGGGCCTAGAACTGAGCCCTAGGGGACACCAGTGGTGAGAGCACCGTGGTGCGGAGACAGCTTCTCGCCACGCCACTTGGTAGGAGCGACCGGTCAGGTAGGACACAATCCAGGAGTGAGCCGCGCCGGAGATGCCCAGCTCGGAGAGGGTGGAGAGGAGGATCTGATGGTTCACAGTATCAAAGGCAGCAGACAGGTCTAGAAGGACAAGAGCAGAGGAGAGAGAGTTAGCTTTAGCAGTGCGGAGAGCCTCCGTGACACAGAGAAGAGCAGTCTCAGTTGAATGACCAGTCCTGAAACCTGACTGGTTTGGATCAAGAAGGTCATTCTGAGAGAGATAGCAAGAGAGTTGGCTAAAGACGGCACGCTCAATAGTTTTGGAAAGAAAAGAAAGAAGGGATACTGGTCTGTAGTTGTTGACATCAGTGGGATCGAGTGTTGGTTTTTTGAGAAGGGGTGCAACTCTCGCTCTCTTGAAGACGGAAGGGACATAGCCAGCGGTCAAGGATGAGTTTATCAGCGAGGTGAGGTAGGGGAGAAGGTCACCGGAGATGGTCTGGAGAAGAGAGGAGGGGATGGGGTCAAGCGGGCAGGTTGTTGGGCGGCCTGCAGTCACTAGTCGCAAGATTTTATCTGGAGAGAGAGGGGAGAAAGAAGTCAAAGCATAGGGCAGGGCAGTATGAGCAGGACCAGCAGTGTCATTAGACTTAACAAACGAGGATCGGATGTCGTCAACCTTCTTTTCAAAGTGGTTGACGAAGTCATCCACAGAGAGGGAGGAGGGGGGGATTCAGCAGTGAGGAGAATGTGGCAAAGAGCTTCCCTAGGGTTAGAGGCAGATGCTTGGAATTTAGAGTGGTAGAAAGTGGCCTTAGCAGCAGAAACAGATGAAGAAAATGTAGAGAGGAGGGAGTGAAAAGATGCCAGGTCGGCAGGGAGTTTAGTTTTCTTCCATTTCCGCTCAGCTGCCCGGAGCTCTGTTCTGTGAGCTCGCAATGAGTCATCAAGCCACGGAGCTGGAGGGGAGGACCGAGCCGGCCGGGAGGATAGGGGACACAGGGAGTCAAAGGATGCAGAAAGGGAGGAGAGGAGGGTTGAGGAGGCAGAATCAGGAGATTGGAGGGAGAAGGATTGAGCAGAGGGAAGAGATGATAGGATGGAAGAGGAGAGAGTAGTGGGAGAGAGAGAGCGAAGGTTGCGGCGGCGCTGCTACCATCTGTGTAGGGGCAGAGTGAGTAGTGTTGGAGGAGAGCGAGAGAGAAAAGGATACAAAGTAGTGGTCGGAGACATGGAGGGAGTTGCAGTGAGATTAGTAGAAGAGCAACATCTAGTAAAGATGAAGTCAAGCATATTGCCTGCCTTGTGAGTAGGGGGACGGTGAGAGGGTGAGGTCAAAAGAGGAGAGGAGTGGAAAGAAGGAGGCAGAGAGAAATGAGTCAAATGTAGACGTAGGGAGGTTGAAATCCCCCAAAACTGTGAAGGGTGAGCCATCCTCAGGAAAGGAACTTATCAAGGCGTCAAGCTCATTGATGAACTCTCCAAGGGAACCTGGAGGGCGATAGATGACAAGGATATTAAGCTTAAATGGGCTAGTGACTGTGACAGCGTGGAATTCAAATGAGGAGATAGACAGATGGGTTAGGGAAAAATTTAGAATGACCACTTGGGAGAGATGAGGATTCCTGTGCCATCACCCCTCTGACCAGATGCTCTCGGGGTATGCGAGAACACATGGTCAGACGAGGAGAGAGCAGTAGGAGTAGCAGTGTTTTCAGTGGTAATCCATGTTTCCGTCAGCGCCAGGAAGTCGAGGGACTGGAGGGTAGCATAGGCTGGGATGAAGTCAGCCTTGTTGGCAGCAGAACGGCAGTTCCAGAGGCTGCCTGAGACCTGGAACTCCAGGTGTGTGGTGCGTGCAGGGACCACCAGGTTAGAGAGGCAGCAGCCTCTCTGAGGCGTCTGTGTAGCCTGTGCGGAGAGGAGAGAACAGGGATAGGCAGAGGCATAGTTGACAGGCTGTAGCAGATGGCTACAATAATGCAGAGGAGATCGGAATGAAATGAACTAAACATCTGGGAAAGGAGAGAGCAGGGCCTCCCTCACCAAAAAAATATAACTCTCCCAACTTCCACCTCAGAAACTATAATTGTTTCACTGAACCACCCGAATAAAACTCTCCCAACTTCCACTTTAGAAATTAGAATTGTTGTAAACTACAGCGGTTCAATGTTTCAAGGAATGGACTCAACTTACTTTAATTCAGCTAGCTAACTATGACACCATAGCTAACTAGCATGCTAGCATCCAATAACACACAGTTTAGCACCAATACTTGGTTACAACAAACTACCAATAGTGTGTTAACACACTAAACAGATAATTCGTGTCCGTGTCTAGTTCTTTCATAACGCAGCAATAATTAAACGTTGGCTAACTAGCACAAAGATATTGTATTTAGTTACTACAGTACAGCTAGCTGGTAGTGTTGGCTAGCTAGCAATGGCTGCTGTGTTGACTTTGTTTGAAAAACGGCGTCGCTGCGCACGAATGTAGCTGGCTAAAAGGATATTGTATTTAGTTGCTACCGTTGCTAATAGCTACTAGCCAGCTAGTCCAGGAGGTGAGTTAGCTAGCTAGCTTCGTGCTACACCCGGCACCGCCGAATACAAAAGTAACCTACAATAACTACATACAACAACTACCCACAACAGCCCACGATGCTTACCTATAATACCTAATAATATACAGCCCACGATGCCTACCTATAATACCTAACTACAATCTAAATACATAGTTTAAGCCTTACTCGACAAAGCCCAAGCTATGTATAAAGCCAGTAGCTGTAATTAAGTACAGCAGCCACCAACCACCAACATCAGCATTGTACTCTTCACCAAATTCTTCCCATAGGCTGGGGTTATCCACATCATCATCATCATCATCATCATCATCATTGCTTGCTTTGGGGAAACAAACTGTGAAGGCCTTTTTCATATTTGCAGCATTATCACATATGGTATAATCTAATTTATGTTTTATGCCCAAATTATCACATATTACTTCAAATGTATCACTGATTCTTTCCCCAGTGTGTGACCCTGTGAATCTATCACAGCTCAACAGAACTGACTCCAGTCTGGGAGTTTTTTTCTCTTCCATGGCCATGTAATGGGCTGTTACTCCCATGAAGCTCCTCATGGTCCTGTCAGTCCATATATCTACAGTGACAGACACTGATTCTGACTTCTCTAGGGCACTTTTGATTGTAGTCATGCAGGCGCCTGGTCAACGTGGGCCTACTTACTGCTCTATATTTATCACCTACCACTGACATGAAATGCCTAAAGTGAGGGTTGTCCACTAAGGACATAGGCAGGTTGCAGGAAATGATCAGGTCTTGCAGTAGAGCCTCTGTTATGGCCTTCTGCCTGGGGTGGCCCTGGCTGTACACATGGACACCTGTGGTGGTCAAGAATGAATCAATGCTGCTCTGTCCTTCTGTCCCTGCGCTGGCCACTTTGCTTTGCAGAATTCAGTGAACCTGCAGATGAACAACATGATGGATAGTTGTTGCTGACTTGAAATGGATGTACAAGGACACAAACAAATATATATCGTCTATGGGATTTTTCAGCAGAAATATCCAAGAAGTTGCATGCTTTGAACTCTCGTTTTATACTAAGTTACTTCCTAGGACCAGGCTACAACAGAAAGTATATTAAATCTCAGAGTGATATGCATATCGCTGAGATGTAACTCAATAATCTCTACTAACAAGTAGGCCTAGATATCTGACAACCCACCTCTTAACCTTTCAAGAAATATTCAACAGTAATACATTTCCAGTTAGCTAAAAGATGACACACAAGAAAGCTAACTATATCAAGCTGGCATCCGCTAAACAGGCTATTATTAGTCTAACCACATTGTAACGTTGTTAGCTAGCTAGCCTAACTGACCTTTCGAGGTGAGTTTTCAAATGTCGGATGTAGTTGCGCCAGCATCTTTAATGTTAATTCCACAAGTTTTGCAAACAGCATTTCGTTTTTTTGCCACTGGCATTATACTGCAGGTTCTTGTAACAAAATGTAATAACGAAAGCCTCACCACCTGATGACATTGTTGCTGATTACGATTGTTTAGCTGTAGTACTACAGTGACGTACAAATGACGCAGACGTTCTAGAACGCTTTTCATCCCTCTGTATTAAACGACTTTCTCTGTTTTACAATGCCGCCTGTTCCATGTTATCTGACAGAATGCACAACAAAACTTATCCCAGTACTGACTTGCATTGTTCACGAGTCTCTCATCTAGAGTCCAAGTCAAGTCTCAAGTCAATTGATCACGAGTCTAAGTCAAGTCGCAAGTCATTTTCTTTGTGACTTAAGTGCGACTCGAGTCCGAGTCTCAGACTCGAGTTTCCATCTCTGCAAAACATTACAAAAACCTGGCCAGATAAGTTCAAGTCATCAGTTTCAAGTCAAAGTCGAGTCCCGAGTCTTGAGGCTCCAAGTCCAAGTCCAGTCTCAAGTCATTAAATGTGTGACTCCAGTCCAAGTCATGTGACTCCAGTCAGACTCCAGTCCAAGTCATGTGACTCCAGTCCACAACTCTGCTGGTCTCATTGTTGATTTGTTTTGTTTTGACCAATGCAGCATTTGATGGGTTTTTCGGCCTTGGTTTTTGTCCACAGACTTTCACATTTTGGGTTAATTTAACATAAAACAGACCATCAGGTCTCTGGCTGTGTGACTCAGGCGGAGAAGAGTACTTAAGTGACTGTAGTGTGTGTGTGTGTGTGTGTGTGTGTGTGTGTGTGTGTGTGTAAGCAGGGGTCTAACTAACTGTAGTGTATATTTGTGTGTGTGTGTGTGTGCATACGTGAGTAAGCTGTGGGTTAAGTGACTGTAGTGTGTGTGTGTGTGTGTGTGTGTGTGTGTGTGTGTGTGTGTGTGTGTGTAAGCAGGGGTCTAACTAACTGTAGTGTATATTTGTGTGTGTGTGTGTGTGTGCATACGTGAGTAAGCTGTGGGTTAAGTGACTGTAGTGTGTGTGTGTGTGTGTGTGTGTGTGTGTGTGCATGCATGCGTGTGTAATCAGGGGTCTAAGTGACTGTAGTGTTCTCAGACATAACAAACTAAAGGCCCTGGGTAGAGAAGGACTTGGTGATGTTTTCTGTTGTTTGGCCTAAAGTACTTTTCACCGACTGCACTTATTCCCCATCGGTCCCTCTGACCTCCCCTCTACGCTTCCTGGTTATTTCTGCTTCTAAAGCCTATTTTCTTGCTCTTGACAAACACATAGAAAAAAATACAGCACTGTTTTAAATGACTGTAAAAACCCAACAGAATGGGGACATTAGGATGTCCTTCTCTCCATGTTAAGTAGGTCCTATCCACAGGGGCTTGTTGCTGTTTTGAGTGTCCTGACATCACCTAGGTGACCGTTATTAGACTTCATGGTTCACCATGGTACACATTTTTTTTTATTTTGGCTGCTCTTAAGTTTTGCTCTTTCATATTTTGTTAACATTACACAATCAATTAATGTTTTATGGCGGAATGTAATTGTCTCTTAGAATGTACTTAACTCGGTGGAACTCGATGTGCACCAGATTCATTAATGTAGAAATGAACTGACCAAATTTTGTTTGGTCAAAGAGTTCGTATTTTTGGGGGCAGAGCTCATTAGAATAAGATCCAGCATGCTCTGCAACCATACATTTGTACATTTTGGTCATTTAGCAGACACTTTTATCAAGACCGACTTAAGTCAGCTCATTCAACTAAGGTAGGTAAACAACCACATGTAAAAAGTAAAACGTTTATGTGACCGTTACTGAGAATGTAATTGTAGTTAAACTGGTCTGTTGGTTAGTCATCTGTTCCTTAAGCCCTGCTGGTTTAGGAGCTGGTGGAGAAGTGCATGGATGAGCAAGAAGCAGATGGGAGCGCAAAGCTCCCTACTGAAATCTGCACTATACCTTTGTTAATTAGAAATGAAACTTTTGAATGTAAAGAAGTGAATTGTTAATTTAGGATGAATGCAACTCAAAGAGCTAGAACTGACACAATTGATTCATTTGGAAGGTACTTGTTCTAATTGAGTTGAAACATGATTACCTGAATACATTTTGTCAATCTGATATAATCATTTCAAATGATTATTTGTCAATTCAATAGTTTTTCAATAACACAATTCATTGAAGTAGATCTGTATTAATAATTGTGACCCGTTTCAGGAAGCTAGGCATATGTCACACAACACTACTTCAGAGGAGAGGCATTTGAACGTCTTTTAATTTAATGTAATTTTTTTATCAAAATGCTTTTTTGGCAGAAATGCCTTCTGGAACATGTGAACTTTCATGTGCCTTAATAACCAAATTGTATTCCATCTGTAAATATGAATACAATTGTTAAATACAAAAATATATGCAGTTACTACTATAAGTCGCACTGGATAAGAGCGTCTGCTAAATGACTCAAATTTAAAAAAGTTAAATGTTAAATTACGAGCCTAGTTGGTTTAGTCACGGAAAAAGATAGGGACCTTCCCGCTAGCCATGATTGGCTGAAATAACGGATGGGCTGGACATGCCGGGAGATGAGTTTGGATTAGTCTGCCATGTAGCATGCTTCTGTCTATAACATGAGCTGCTCAGTATGTGTTGATAATCCTTTCTACCACAGCTTTTTTTAAAGATATAATGTTAGCCATCAAGAACTACAACATTTTTGCTACTTTTCTCAAAAAGATTGATGCCCTGAATTTAGCAGGCGCTATCGAAAGTTCAGTTGGAAAAAGTTGTGATGTCCTACTTTCTGCACACTCCACGGTCAGTGTGAACCGGAGTGACTTGACACAACGCTGGCCAAACAAGATGTAGCTACAAACAAAACTGAGTTAAATGGTTCCAGTCTGCCGTGAAGTGTTCATCCATGTATACGGGTAAGAGTCTAACTACATTTTCAGATATTACACGTTTCTAATTTTGTCAAAAAGTAATTTTAATTGCAAGTTGAAGCATACTGTTAACTAGCTAGCAAACATTAGCTTGTTGGCTCGCTAGCTAACGTTACGTGTATCATCTGTGTATTAATATTATTCAAATCAGAAATGTATTTGCATTGCTAGTTATAGCTTAATGTTAGCAAGCTAGCTAACATGAACTTAGTTGGTTAGCTTTAGCTACCTGCAGATTCATACTACAGCTATGACAGTCAGTTTGTATTGGTAGTATTATGAGTTGGGATTATGCCGGTTAATTGTTTAGCTAGCTAGCTAGCTACATTTCTAAACAAAAGACTCCACTTCGCCAGATGATTACATGACCCATCAAGTTAGCCAGGTGTGTCTGGGTGTGATTACGGCCATCTATTGTATTTGATGTGTACATGTCTAGACAATAGTGACCCATCCACTTAGCTAGATGTAGCTGGGGGGTGGTTATAGCATTTCTTTCATATGACCCATCAATTTAGACAAGTGTGTCTGGGTAAGAGTCATCTAATAATTATAAAATATTTATAAAATATTTTTATCTGGACACTTTCTGTTTTTGATATGACTTCTGTGCAAATATGCAAGTAACCATTTCACTGTACTGTTTACACCTTTTGTATCCTGTGCATGTGACAAATAAACATAGATTTTATTTGATATAGTGTGTGTTTACCAGAGACGGTAATGTGAAGAACAACATGGCCTGCACCAAAGTCAGATTAGGATATAGGCCAAGGACTAGATAAAGTATATTTTTACCTGGAGTTTTTCCTTATTGTAGGCTACTACTTATACCACTTTTAGTCTTGAAATCTTTGGTTGTTTACTACACTACGCACTCTGTTTAGCACATGGCCTCAGATGTGAATCCTTAAAGAGATGGGTGGGGCTAAGGCTTAAGAGGGTGTGAACGATGCTGAATGGGTGTAGACAAAGAAGAGCTCTCCAGTAGGTGTACCAAAACATTCAAGGGCCCTTTTCTCAAAAGTGGGGTTACAAGTTTATCAACTTTCTAAGCAGAATTACTTTCCCATTTTTCCTCAACTGCACTGTATGATTTACCATTTTCTAGCTCTGAGTCTCTACTTTTACCCAATGTAAAAAACACTCTTTCAAATGTTGCTACATAGGACCAAAACCAGATGGTGGGTCACAATTTCATGTAAAAATAACCTGTGTCCATTAGGTGTAACTACCTACCAAAATTTAATCAAGTAGATCCAAATATTTGTTGTTATTGTTGAGTGTAACAGTGATGAGTCGCCATCACATATTACCCAGCATGCTCAGTGTCAAGTGTGACCTTTGTTGACCTACAGGCGGTGTGTGTTTGACAGGGAATCTGTCATTCACATTAAAGATTCAGCTGGTTCATCTTTGAGAACAGAGAGAGGCAGAGAATGAGAGGCTGGTGTATGTGTTTGTGTACAGTGCATTCGGAAAGTATTCAGACCCCTTCCCTTCACATTTTGTGAAGTTACAGCCTTATTCCATAATTTATTAAATTAATTTTTCCCCTCATCAATCTGCACACAATACGCCACAATGACAAAGCGAAAACAGGTTTTTAGAAATGTTTGCAAATAAAAAACAGAAATACCTTATTTACATAAGCACCCTTTGCTATGAGACTCGATATGGAGCTCAGGTGCATCCTGTTTCCATTGGTCATCCTTGAGATGTTTCTACAACTTGATTGGAGTCTACCTGTGGTATATTCAATTGATTGGACATGATTTGGAAAGGCACACACCTGTCTATATAAGGTCCCACAGTTGACAGCGCATATCAGAGCAAAAACCAAGCCATGAGGTCGAAGGAGTTGTTCGTAGAGCTCCGAGACAGGTTTATGTCGAGGCACAGATCTAGGGAAGGGTAGCAAAACATTTCTGCAGCATTGAAGGTCCCCAAGAACACAGTGGCCTCCATCATTCTTAAATGGAAGAAGTTTGAAACCACCAAGACTCTTCCTAGAGCTGGCCGTCCGGCCAAACTAAGCATTTGGGGGAGAAGGGCCTTGGTCAGGGAGGTGACCAAGAACCCGATGGTCACTCTGACAGAGCTCTATAGTTCCTCTGTGGAGATGGGAGAACCTTCCAGAATGACAACCATCTCTGCAACACTCTACCAATCAGGTCTTTATTGTAGAGTGGCCACTCCTCAGTAAAAGGCACATGACAGCCCACTTGGAGTTTGCCAAAAGGCACCTAAAGGACTCTCAGACCATGAGAAACAAGATTATCTGGTCTGATGAAACCAAGATTGAACTTTTTGGCCTGAATGCCAAGCGTCACGTCTGGAGGAAACCTGGCACCATCCCTACGTTGAAGCATGGTGGTGGCAGCATCATGCTGTGGGAATGTTTTTCAGCGGCAGGGACTGGGAGACAAGTCAGGATCGAGGTAAAGATGAACGGAGCAAAGTATAGATAGATCCTTAATAAAAACCAGCTCCAGATCGCTCAGGACCTCAGACTGGGGCGAAGTTTCACCTTCCAACAGGACAACAACACTAAGCACACAGCCAAGACAATGCAGGAGTGGCTTTGGGACAAGTCTCTGAATATCCTTGAGTGGCCCAGCCAGAGCCCGGACTTGAACCCGATCAAACATCTCTGGAGAGACCTGAAAATAGCTGTGCAGCGACGCTCCCTATCCAACCTAACAGAGCTTGAGAGGATCTGCAGAGAAGAATGGGAGAAACTCCCCAAATACAGGTGTGCCAAGCTGGTAGTCACTGCCAAAGGTGCTTCAACAAAGTACTGAGTCTGAATACTTATGTAAACGTGATATTTCCGTTTTTTTCTGTCATTATGGGGTATTGTGTGTAGATTGATAAGGGTAAAAAAAATATTTAATCAAATTTAGAATCAGGCTGTAATGTAACAAAATGTGGAAAAATCAAGGGGTCTGAATACTTTCCGAATGCACTGTATGTGCGCGTGTGTCTGTGTGTGTGTGCGATTGTCAGTAGTCCCATCAACAAGTCAGCTCTATCACTTCCTATTGATCGTCAGAGAGGTCAGGCCAAGTTCACACTGACATCACCACGTAAATAAATACTATTCTGAGAGAGAGAGAGGGAGAGAGAGAGGGAGGAGAGAGAGCGAGAGGGGGGGAGTGCATTAGAAGAGCTTTCTTCTTTTGTTTGTTTTCTGCAACAAACCGCTGAGACCCCTGCCTACTTACCTTTCCTCTCAACCTTTCCTTCATCTCCACAGGTAAACACACACCTTCATGAATCTCCCCTGTGTTCCAACCGCCTCAGCTCCAGAGTGGGTCTGTCTATGGTAGCCTGGAGAGACTCAAATAAAGAAAACCACAACTATTTCAAAGTTATTGACATATTCCTAAAAGCTTGTGACTGTGAGTTAGGATCAATCTGCTGCACTTTATTTTAGTATTCCAAGACAGCCTGAGGGAGAGCTGAATTTCTGAGGGGAAAAAGAGCCAAAGAAAGAGTGTGTGTGTGTTTATACAGGTACGATGTGTTTGTAGGAAAGCGAGAAAGAGAGATAGATGGGAAATGGCAAGATAGTGTTTTATATACACCAACCCAACTTCCTCACACATGCATCACCCCTCATCTCTTTCTCCTCTCTGTGATTCTGTCCAGCTCATAGCCTGTTAAGGCAGAGAGGCTGTGTGATTCTGTCCAGCTCATAGCCTGTTAAGGCAGAGAGGCTGTGTGATTCTGTCCAGCTCATAGCCTGTTAAGGCAGAGAGGCTGTGTGATTCTGTCCAGCTCATAGCCTGTTAAGGCAGAGAGGCTCTGTGATTCTGTCCAACTCATAGCCTGTTAAGGCAGGGAGGATGTGTGATTTTGGTTTTCCAGTCGTGTCATTAAACAGTGTTGAGACTGGGGCTGCATCCCAAATGGCACCTTATTCCCTTTCTAGTGTGCCAAGTACCACGCAGATCCAGGCTCAGGGTGCATCCCAAATGGCACCCTATTCCCTTTATAGTGTGCCACTTTTGACCATGGCCCATAGCGCACTGTATAGGGAATAGGCATTTGGGACCCACCGTGAGCCTGCATGGTATTTGGTATAGAAAGCAGACCTAGCTGTTGTAATGCCCCTGGACAGGAGAGCTGATAGAGACCATAACTGCAGCTATGAAAACCACTTAATCAATTTCACATTTGGACAGAATGTAATTTGCAGAAGCCACGCCAACATGCACACATGAACACATGCACTCATGAACACACGCACGAACACACAGACAGAAGCACAAATGCACACAAATACACACAAACACACACACTCCTTATCAGCCTCCTCCAGCGCAGCGCCGCTGTCAGATAGAGATGGCTGTGTGTTATTTTTGAAAAAGTCAGAGTGGAGGAAAACAGGAGGGAGAGATGGAGAGAGAGAGATGGAGAAAGAGAAAGAGAGAGGAGATACTGTAGCCTCTCAACCCCTCCATGCCATCTCTGTATGATGGATTACTCTCTCCTCTTCGCTCCTGTGTTGTCATCTCCACAGCCGTGTGTGTTTACTGCTGAGTACTGTTACACCATCCACTCTACAGACAGCTAGTGCAACAACAGAGCAGCGAGCAATGCAACCAGTCCTTAGATCCCATCCTGTAAGAGTACAGCTTTGGTATGCTGATAAAGGCATCTCAGCTGGGTTCATCTAAAGCAAAGGAACTCTTAAAGCATTCGTTCTAGCACCAACTAGGACTTCACCAGTGCAGCCAAACATAATAGCCAGGCATTAAATCCCATCCTGGAAGAGGGCAGTGTGATGACAAATGGATATGTCCAGGCTATGACCACATGTCTGTGGTCCATATTGATTGTTGTGTCTCTGTGTGTGGTCAGTGGTTGAGCGGTTTAAACAATCACTCTGTACACTAGGGTTGCAGTCAGACATATGCAGCAGTACAATAACACACAATAAAATAATGTTTTCTATCAGTGAAACCTCCTCCTTCAGTGTGATATTTGAGATCTTTCAAACTTACAAGTATGCTAACTCACGCAGACCTGTGCTTATCTATCTCTGTGTGTTACGGATGAATATCACATGCACACGCGCGCACATTTATTTTTATTTTTATTTATTTAAACAGGGATTCACATTGAGATTAAATATCTCTTTTACAAGAGAGCCCTGTATACATTACAATAAAAACAGAATAATAAAACAACATACACATATATGTGTAGAAAACAATATAATTCAGACACAGTAAACCAAAATAAACATATTGAATAAAAGCAAATCACATTCAACTACATAGAGGTCCTCAATCAATCATTTAAACTGCCTGAGTGGCACCAGCACATCTAACTGCAGTGAACTCTGCAGATTGTTCACAAATTAGGGGCAAAAAAAACAAAAGTAGATTTTCCCAAATCTGTGGAGACTGAAGGGATCTCCAGTGTTATCCATTCCTGAGAATGGGTTTGGTAACATGTGATTCTTAACTTAATTAATTAAGTTACATATAGAGGGAGTTTCTGTAAGATTGCTTTGTAAATAAATAAAAGAGAATGCAGCTCTCTTCTTACAGACAGAGAGGTCCATCCCACATTTTTACACAGACTACAATGATGAGTCCTAAAATTGTCACCTGTGATAAAACGCATTGCGGAATGGTAGACTGCGTCCAAGGGTTTCGAAACAGAGGTCGCCACACACACACACACACACATATACACACATATACACACACACACACACACACACACACACACACACACACACACACACACACACACACACACAGCTAAAGAGAAAAAATACATGCTAGCTCTGTGAAGAAGGGATGAAGTACACCTCCATCCCACACATTCAGACCCATTCATCTGTCTGTTCTATATCCCTTCATTCCTCTCCTCCATGCTAAGAGAGAGAGAGAATATGAGGGATGGAAGGAGGGAGCGAGGGATGTGGTGGTGCTGAATGAGGGTGGTTGAGAGAGAGAGGGAGAGAAGCACCAACACCACATTCATCAGCTTCAGGTCTCCCATCCAGAGATCAACCCAGCCTAGCTTCAGGTCTCGCATCCAGGGATCAACCCAGCCTAGCTTCAGGTCTCCCATCCAGGGATCAACCCAGCCTAGCTTCAGGTCTCCCATCCAGGGATCAATCCAGCCTAGCTTCAGGTCTCCAATCCAGGGATCAACCCAGCCTGGCTTCAGGTATCCCATCCAGGGATCAACCCAGCCTAGCTTCATGTCTCCCATCCAGGGATCAACCCAGCCTAGCTTCAGGTCTCCCATCCAGGGATCAATCCAGCCTAGCTTCAGGTCTCCAATCCAGGGATCAACCCAGCCTAGCTTAAGGTCTCCAATCCAGGGATCAACCCAGCCTAGCTTCAGGTCTCCAATCCAGGGATCAACCCAGCCTAGCTTCAGGTCTCCCATCCATGGATCAACCCAGCCTAGCTTCAGGTCTCCCATCCAGGGATCAACCCAGCCTAGCTTCAGGTCTCCCATCCAGGGATCAATCCAGCCTAGCTTCAGGTCTCCCATCCAGGGATCAACCCAGCCTAGCTTTAGGTCTCCCATCCAGCGATCAATCCAGCCTTGTTTATCTTAGCATCATAGTATCACAGGGTGGCATGACTGCTGGCTGAACTTGAACCAATAGAACCTCCACAGGTGACTGAACAGACGAGGGGTTCTCCTAACACCACAGGTGATTGAACAGACAGGAGGGGTTCTCCTAACACTACAGGTGACTGAACAGACAGGATGGGTTCTCCTAACACTACAGGTGACTGAACAGACAGGATGGGTTCTCCTAACAGTACAGGTGACTGAACAGACAGGAGGGGTTCTCCTAACACTACAGGTGACTGAACAGACAGGAGGGGTTCTCCTAACACTACAGGTGACTGAACAGACAGGAGGGGTTCTCCTAACACTACAGGTGACTGAACAGACAGGAGGGGTTCTCCTAACACTACAGGTGACTGAACAGACGAGGGGTTCTCCTAACACTACAGGTGACTGAGCAGACAGGATGGGTTCTCCTAACAGTACAGGTGACTGAACAGACGAGGGGTTCTCCTAACACTACAGGTGACTGAACAGACAGGAGGGGTTCTTGTGGTCTGCCACTCTCAGGATGTAACATGGTTGTCTTGAGACGCAATTAAGAATGAATTTCACAGGTACGTGTCACGGTTTCGGCCGAGGCTGCCTCTCTTCCTTGCTCGGGCAGGCTTCGGCGGTCGTCGTCCCCGGAGTACTAGCTGCCACTGTTGTATGTTTCGTTGTTCGTTTGGTTTTGTCTGTTTGTTGTACACCTGTTATCGTTTAGTGTTCATTATTGTGTCCTATAAGCTCTCGTTGTGGTTGTCATGTGTTGTGTATGATTGAACCTACTGTCGTTAGTCTGTGCTTCGTTTTTCCTCCTCTGTGTTTGGAGAGGGTTTTCGCACGTTGTGTGCGCATTTTGTGATTACTGTTGTTTTACGCCTGTGTGCGTAACGATCGTCTCCGGCCTCGTTTGGCTCATATTTTGAGTTGTGTTTACTAAAGTCTGTTGGACTAAGTTTCTGCGTCCTGCGCCTGATTCCTGCACCACACCCACCTACAGCACCTACTGACAGTACGGCAGTCACAAATCACCCGGAACACACGCCACACACACACGCATGTACATACGCACACACACACAAACACACACACAGACACAAAAGCCAACATGAAATAAGTAATCCACTGTGGAGAAGAAAAAAAGGCAATTATTAATTAATTCAGTTTGCGTCGGGCTGAATGGAGGTTCACATTGTCTCGTTTCTTCCGAGGAAATATTTACGGCTGCCGCGTGTGTCGCCGGGCTAGCGACTAGTGTAATTACCATCCATTATGTTAGATGATTTGAAAGTAAGAAGCAATGTGGTCGACTGTGTCACAGGCTGGTCCATTATTCTGTCAGAGAACGCGACAGAACAACAATCTATTGTATCTAATAAATTAGAAACCCACGCAGCCTTCTGTGGGTTTATATTTGTCACAGTGTTGACTTCCCCTTACCATCACACACTGGAGCACGGAGGAATTAGTATTGTATTGACGAGGAAATGACATCCTGTCATGTTAGAGTTATACCCTGCAGTTTACTTGTCTGCTCTTCTTTGTGGTTTTATCCTTTACCTTCAGGGGGTTGTATCAACGGCCCTTTGGGTAATTGAGGACAATTATCAGATGTTTCTGTTGTGTTTGTTTTTACCATGTTTGATTCCACTTGGGAAACTTTTGTTTGACGTGTCCCTGTTTGCCCTTGGTTCATCTAAGCACTTATTGTCACTCAGTGTTAGTGGTTTGTGCTCACAGCATGTAAGCAGTTCAAACACTAATTTAGGCCTAGATGAAATCATATTAAGCGTTAGCCAGCGATAGCAGACATCGGCATAGCGGATATTTTGGCGGAGGTGGAACTGTGTTGGAGCCGTGAATTTGGTCAGCAGCTGCTCTTGCGATCATTGTCACGAAGCCACACCCACCTCATCCATGTTAGAATTTCAGAACGAGAAATTGTAGGCTATATATAAATAAATAAAATCATTCAACAAAATAATGAGGATTTCTATAATCCTAATGGAGGTGTAGATTACATCTGACATTCCAGTGTTCCAACTTGTAAATATGGCTGCATGGGATTTCTGTTAATGTGACTCCGTGCAGCCAATGGCAATGTCCGCTTTAGGTATGATGCCGGGAGCCACTTGTGGATTTGACAGCTCTAACGCAGTTCCACCTCTGACACGTCAAAACAACCGCTGTGCGAATGTCGGCTAAAACGGGTCTGATCGAATAGAGCCCAAAGATTTCTGAATATTTGAGCAATGGGTAACCACATTTCCATCCACAGTTTTCATGTCATACTGTATAAAAAAACTTCACTACAGCTGTGATGGAAATAGGACTTTTTGGTACAATTTTATAAATCCCGACAGGTCATTTGTTCATTTGACATGGTGGGATCTTTTTGTGTCTGAAAAATTTATTATGCGAGAAATGACGGTGGAAACGCCTTAATGCACAAATATTGATATAATAACCAATCATATCGAAGTAAACTTGGAGTCATAAGATGATATGGTCTGTGGTCCTCCCACTACGACTTGGGTAAGCATGCAGTTTATTAGGCTACAGATGAAATAAGTTATGATGAACTTCACAGGGTGATGAAAGTGCACAGTGATCTTGATGCTCCTTTCTGCTAAATATCGAGGGTCTTATTCTGGTGACATGATGACCGATGCTTAACTGTCGTTCGACAAATAAAAACATTCTTGCTCTTATCCTCAATAATCTCATCATGTAGACTAGCCTACCCTCCTCAATAATCTCATCATGTAGACTAGCCTACCCTCCTCAATAATCTCATCATGTAGACTAGCCTACCGTCCTCAATAATCTCATCATGTAGACTAGCCTACCCTCCTTAATAATCTCATCATGTAGACTAGCCTACCCTCCTCAATAATCTCATCATGTAGACTAGCCTACCCTCCTCAATAATCTCATCATGTAGACTAGCCTACCCACACAACCTACCTGCACTGCACTGCATCTGCCAGCTGTTGCTAGAGCGCACGTGTCAAGACCAGAGTAGGCACATTTGCTATTTAACGCAACAGTTTTTGTGACAAAATTATTGTTACAGTTGAAAATGTGATGGAATCACATTGAACTTTGTGAGGTCATCACACACTGATTGTTATCTGCAACAAGTCAGTTTGGTGGAAACACACCATTGGTGGGAAAATTTGCATATTTTCTTTATGCGGATTTTAGAATATGTGCACGAAAATCTGTCGCCAATTGGATGGAAATCTAGCTAGTAACAACATACACTGAGTGTATAAAACATTAGGAACACCTTCCTAATATTGTGTCGCACCCCTCTTTTGCCTTCAGAACATAATCAATTTGTCGGGGCATGGACTCTACAAGGTGTTGAAAGCGTTCCACAGGGATGCTGGCCCATGTTGACTCCAATGCTTCCCACAGTTGTGACCAGTGGGTTGGATGTCCTTTGGGTGGTGGACCTTTCTTGATACACACGGGAAACTGTTGCGCATGAAAAACCCAACAGCGTTGCAGTTCTTGACACACTCAAACCAGTGATCCTAGCACCTACTACCATACCCTGTTCAAAGGCACTTACATATTTTGTCTTGCCCATTCACCCTCTGAATGGCACACATAAACAATCAATGTCTCAATTGTCTCAAGGCTTATTAATCATTCTTGAACCTGTTTCTGCACCTTCATCTACACTGATTGAAGTAGATTTAACAGGTGACATCAATAAGGGATCATAGCTTTCACCTGGATTCACCTCGTCAATCAAAGTCATGGAAAGAGCAGGTGTTCCTAATGTTTTGTCCACTCAGTGTATAATCAACATGCCACTATTTTCTCCTCTTTTATAATCTTTCTCTCTAACTTTTCTTTCTTCGTATCTCTCTTCTCCTCTTCCACTCCACTCCATCTCTTCTCTTCTCCTCTTCCACTCCATCTCATCTCTTCTCCCCTTCCATTCCATCTCTTCTCCTCTTCCACTCCATCTCTTCTCTTCTTCTCTTCCACTCCATCTCTTCTCTTCTTCTCTTCCACTCCATCTCTTCTCTTCTCCTCTTCCACTCCATCTCCTCTCCTCTTCCACTCCATCTCTTCTCTTCTCCTCTTCCACTCCATCTCTTCTCTTCTCCTCTTCCACTCCATTTCTTCTCTTCTCCTCTTCCACTCCATCTCTTCTCCTCTCCTCTTCCACTCCATCTCTTCTCCTCTTCCACTCCAGCTCTTCTCCTCTCCCCTTCCACTCATCTCTTCTTTTCTCCTCTTCCACTCCATCTCTTCTCCTCTTCCACTCCATCTCTTCTCTTCTCCCCTTCCACTCAATCTCTTCTCCTCTTCCACTCCATCTCTTCTCCTCTTCCACTCCATCTCTTCTCCTCTCCCCTTCCACTCAATTTCTTCTCCTCTTCCACTCCATATCTTCTCCTCTTCCACTCCATCTCTTCTCCTCTTCCACTCCATCTCTTCTCTTCTCCTCTTCCACTCCAGCTCTTCTCCTCTCCCCTTCCACTCATCTCTTCTTTTCTCCTCTTCCAATCCATCTCTTCGCCCCTTCCACTCATCTCTTCTTTTCTCCTCTTCTACTCCATCTCTACTCTTCTCCCCTTCCACTCAATCTCTGCTCCTCTTCCACTCCATCTCCTCTCCTCTTCCCCTCCATCACTTCTCCTCTTCCACTCCATCTCTTCTCCTCTTCCACTCCATCTCTTCTCCTCTTCCACTCCATCTCTTCCACTCCATCTTTTCTCATCTTCCACTCCATCTCTTCACCTCTTCCACTCCATCTTTTCTCCTCTTCCACTCCATCTCTTCTCCTCTTCCACTCCATCTCTTCTCTTCTCCTCTTCCACTCCATCTCTTCTCCTCTTCCACTCCATCTCCTCTCCTCTTCCACTCCATCTCTTCTCCTCTTCCACTCCATCTCTTCTCCTCTCCCCTTCCAATCAATTTTTTCTCCTCTTCCACTCCATCTCTTCTCCTCTTCCACTCCATCTCCTCTCCTCTTCCACTCCATCTCTTCTCCTCTCCTCTTCCACTCCATCTCTTCTCCTCTTCCACTCCATCTCTTCTCTTCTCCCCTTCCACTCAATCTCTTCTCCTCTTCCACTCCATCTCCTCTCCTCTTCCACTCCATCACTTCTCCTCTTCCATTCCATCTCTTCTCCTCTTCCACTCCATCTCTTCTCCTCTCCTCTCTTCTCCTCTTCCACTCCATCTCTTCTCCTCTTCCACTCCATCTCTTCTCTTCTCCCCTTCCACTCAATCTCTTCTCCTCTTCCACTCCATCTCCTCTCCTCTTCCACTCCATCACTTCTCCTCTTCCACTCCATCTCTTCTCCTCTTCCACTCCATCTCTTCTCCTCTTCCACTCCATCTCTTCTCCTCTTCCACTCCATCTCTTCTCCTCTTCCACTCCATCTCTTCTCCTCTCCTCTTCCACTCCATCTCTTCTCCTCTTCCACTCCATCTCATCTCTACTCCTCTTCCACTCCAGCTCTTCTCCTCTCCCCTTCCACTCATCTCTTCTTTTCTCCTCTTCCACTCCATCTCTTCTCCTCTTCCACTCCATCTCTTCTCTTCTCCTCTTCCACTCCATCTATTCTCCTCTTCCACTCCATCTCTTCTCCTCTTCCACTCCATCTCTTCTCTTCTCCCCTTCCACTCAATCTCTTCTCCTCTTCCACTCCATCTCTTCTCCTCTTCCACTCCATCTCTTCTCTTCTCCTCTTCCACTCCATCTCTTCTCCTCTTCCACTCCATCTCTTCTCCTCTTCCACTCCATCTCTTCTCTTCTCCTCTTCCACTCCATCTCTTCTCCTCTCCCTTCCACTCATCTATTTTCTCCTCTTCCACTCCATCTCTTCTCCCCTTCCACTCATCTCTTATCTTTACTCCTCTTCCACTCCAGCTCTTCTCCTCTCCCCTTCCACTCATCTCTTCTTTTCTCCTCTTCCACTCCATCTCTTCTCCTCTTCCACTCCATCTCTTCTCTTCTCCTCTTCCACTCCATCTCTTCTCTTCTCCTCTTCCACTCCATCTCTTCTCTTCTCCTCTTCCACTCCATCTCTTCTCCTCTTCCACTCCATCTCTTCTCCTCTTCCACTCCATCTCATCTCTACTCCTCTTCCACTCCAGCTCTTCTCCTCTCCCCTTCCACTCATCTCTTCTTTTCTCCTCTTCCACTCCATCTCTTCTCCTCTTCCACTCCATCTCTTCTCTTCTCCTCTTCCACTCCATCTCTTCTCCTCTTCCACTCCATCTCTTCTCCTCTTCCACTCCATCTCTTCTCTTCTCCCCTTCCACTCAATCTCTTCTCATCTTCTACTCCATCTCTTCTCCTCTTCCACTCCATCTCTTCTCTTCTCCTCTTCCACTCCATCTCTTCTCCTCTTCCACTCCATCTCTTCTCCTCTTCCACTCCATCTCCTCTCTTCTCCTCTTCCACTCCAGCTCTTCTCCTCTCCCCTTCCACTCATCTATTATTTTCTCCTCTTCCACTCCATCTCTTCTCCCCTTCCACTCATCTCTTATTTTCTCCTCTTCCACTCCAGCTCTTCTCCTCTCCCCTTCCACTCATCTCTTCTTTTCTCCTCTTCCACTCCATCTCTTCTCCTCTTCCACTCCATCTCTTCTCTTCTCCTCTTCCACTCCATCTCTTCTCCTCTTCCACTCCATCTCTTCTCCTCTTCCACTCCATCTCTTCTCTTCTCCTCTTCCACTCCAGCTCTTCTCCTCTCCCCTTCCACTCATCTCTTCTTTTCTCCTCTTCCACTCCATCTCTTCTCTTCTCCCCTTCCACTCAATCTCTTCTCCTCTTCCACTCCATCTCTTCTCCTCTTCCACTCAATCTCTTCTCTTCTCCTCTTCCACTCCATCTCTTCTCCTCTTCCACTCCATCTCTTCTCTTCTCCTCTTCCACTCCATCTCTACTCCTCTTCCACTCCAGCTCTTCTCCTCTCCCCTTCCACTCATCTCTTCTTTTCTCCTCTTCCACTCCATCTCTTCTCCTCTTCCACTCCATCTCTTCTCTTCTCCTCTTCCACTCCATCTCTTCTCCTCTTCCACTCCATCTCTTCTCCTCTTCCACTCCATCTCTTCTCTTCTCCTCTTCCACTCCATCTCTTCTCTTCTCCTCTTCCACTCCATCTCTTCTCCTCTTCCACTCCATCTCTTCTCCTCTTCCACTCCATCTCTTCTCTTCTCCTCTTCCACTCCAGCTCTTCTCCTCTCCCCTTCCACTCATCTATTATTTTCTCCTCTTCCACTCCATCTCTTCTCCCCTTCCACTCATCTCTTCTTTTCTCCTCTTCCACTCCATCTCTTCTCTTCTCCCCTTCCACTCAATCTCTTCTCCTCTTCCACTCCATCTCTTCTCCTCTTCCCCCTTTCTTCTCCATCTCTCAATCAATCTTCGCTATTGTTGTTGTTTCACAGTTCCTCTCTGTGTTGTTTAAATTGCATCAGCGTTAAAGACTCCAGGAGAAAATAACAAAAGAAGAAGAAAGAATAGAACAGATAGCCCAAGGGATGAAGAGAGAGATCCTAGAGCCCTGGAGATGAAGAGAGAGATCCTAGAGCCCTAGAGATGAAGAGAGAGATCCTAGAGCCCTAGAGATGAAGAGAGAGATCCTAGAGCCCTAGAGATGAAGAGAGAGATCCTAGAGCCCTAGAGATGAAGAGAGAGATCCTAGAGCCCTAGAGATTAAGAGCTTTTCACTTTCACTTCACGGGCAAAATAAGTTCACTACAAAGATAGGAAAAATAAAAAATAAATAAATAAATGGCTCTCCCCTCCAATCTGTCTCCAAATTAAAAACAGTATTTCCCCTTGTTTATTTAGAGACCCTGTCATACTGTCATGTGTTAGTGTCGGTGTTCTAACTTCACTTCAGTTATTGAAACAAAGTAAATCAAGTATACTGCAAGAGCATGAAGACGACATGAAACAGAAAACAATATAAACTATTCAAGTAAATAAGAAATAGAAGTGTTATTTTGTTCTGTTGACATACAGTGGGGAAAAAAAGTATTTAGTCAGCCACCAATTGTGCAAGTTCTCCCACTTAAAAAGATGAGAGAGGCCTGTAATCTGGAGACTGGCTAGGCCACTCCAGGACCTTGAAATGCTTCTTACGAAGCCACTCCTTCGTTGCTCGGGCGGTGTGTTTGGGATCATTGTCGTGCTGAAAGACCCAGCCACGTTTCATCTTCAATGCCCTTGCTGATGGAAGGAGGTTTTCACTCAAAATCTCACGATACATGGCCCCATTCATTCTTTCCTTTACACGGATCAGTCGTCCTGGTCCCTTTGCAGAAAAACAGCCACAAAGCATGATGTTTCCACCCTTATGCTTCACAGTAGGTATGGTGTTCTTTGGATGCAACTCATTATTCTTTGTCCTCCAAACACGACGAGTTGAGTTTTTACCAAAAAGTTCTACTTTGGTTTCATCTGACCATATGACATTCTCTCAATCCTCTTCTGGATCATCCAAATGAACTCTAGCAAACTTCAGACTTGCCTGGACATGTACTGGCTTAAGCAGGGGGACACGTCTGGCACTGCAGGATTTGAGTCCCTGGCGGCGTAGTGTGTTACTGATGGTAGGCTTTGTTACTTTGGTCCCAGCTCTCTGCAGGTCATTCACTAGGTCCCCGCGTGTGGTTCTGGGATTTTTGCTCACCGTTCTTGTGATCATTTTGACCCCACGGGGTGAGATCTTGAGTGGAGCCCCAGATCGAGGGAGATTATCAGTGGTCTTGTATGTCTTCCATTTCCTAATAATTGCTCCCACAGTTGATTTCTTCAAACCAAGCTGCTTACCTATTGCAGATTCAGTCTTCCCAGCCTGGTGCAGGTCTACAATTTTGTTTCTGGTGTCCTTTGACAGCTCTTTGGTCTTGGCCATAGTGGAGTTTGGAGTGTGACTGTTTGAGGTTGTGGACAGGTGTCTTTTATACTGATAACAAGTTCAAACAGGTGCCATTAATACAGTTAACGAGTTGAGGACAGAGGAGCCTCTTAAAGAAAAAGTTACAGGTCTGTGAGAGCCAGAAATCTTGCTTTTTTGTAGGTGACCAAATACTTATTTTCCACCATCATTTGCAAATAAATTCATTAAAAATCCTACAATGTGATTTTCTGGATTTTTTTTCTCAATTTGTCTGTCATAGTTGACGTGTACCTATGATGAAAATTACAGGCCTCTCTCATCTTTTTAAGTGGGAGAACTTGCACAATTGGTGGCTGACTAAATACTTTTTTTCCCCACTGTATATTTTCTATTAGCAGATAGATGAAGCATGACACAGAAGAGTCCCCCATTAACACTAGTGATTTTCAGCCCTGCCTCAGTCTTGGTTAGCATTTAGTATTTTATTAGGATGCCTGTTAGCCAAAGCTGCAGCTACTCTTCCTGGGGTTCACACAAAACATAAAACATGACACAACACAGAACATTAATAGGCAGGTACAGAACTACATACATTTCAAATAAGAATACACACTTTCATATTCTTGTACCTTCGCAATCCATGCAACATGTACTCATAACACCGGCTACACTGCAGTCATCCATTTTGTTACAGCTGCTTGCTGTTACAATTGCAGGTCCTGATCCTAATCTCTCAGAACCAGTTGTTCTATTAACACTAGCGAGAATCTCACAACATTAGGAACCACCCGTGTCCTTGGTTCTACCGTTTGACGTCAATACTATTCAGAATAATAATGTGATTCAAAGATGCTACTGATTGAAAATGCAACAAAAACAACAATGGAAATGCAAGAATTCCTCCAGCTAAGGCTCCAACCATAGTTTTCCCCCTAGCAACCGTGCCATTCAGCTCATAAAAGAGCTTCAGATGGAGTTTCCTCCCTGCTAAGGCTTCAATTTAATCCTTCACCTCAGCAACCGTGTTGGAGTTTCCAACTGTGTTGGCATTTCCTCCAGCTAAAGTTTCAATTTAATCCTTCACTTTAGCTACATATGTGTACTTTTTAGAGCTCCATCACTCCATTCCGTTCAATTGGGGCTTCTCTGAAGTCTTTCACCCCTGCTCATAGCAATGTGCCACAGATGTAGTTTCCACCCCACTAAGGCTTCAATTTAATCCTTCACCTCAGCAACATGTTGCAGTTTTCTCCAGCTAAAGTTTCAATTTAATCCTTCACTTTAGCTACGACTTTTTAGAGATCCATCACTCCACTTCATTCAATAAATTGAACAGAGTCATCATTATCAGTCAAGGATCATATCACCTCCAACTTACCTGTCAACCTAGACCCACTTCAATTTGCTTACCGCCCCAATAGGTCCACAGATAATGCAATCGCCATCACACTGCACACTGCCCTATCCCATCTGGACAAGAGGAATACCTATGTAAGAATGCTGTTCATTGACTATAGCTCAGCATTCAACACTATAGTACCCTCCAAGCTCATCATCAAGCTTGAGGCCCTGGGTCTCAACCCCGCCCTGTGCAATTGGGTCCTGGACTTCCTGACGGGCTGCCCCCAGGTGGTAAAGGTAGGAAACAACATCTCCACTTCGCTGATCCTCAACACTGGGGCCCCACAAGGGTGTGTGCTCAGCCCCCTCCTGTACTCCCTGTTCACCCATGACTGCGTTGCCATGCACGCCTCCAACTCAATCATCAAGTTTGCAGACGACACAACAGTATTAGGCTTGATTACCAACAACGACGAGACAGCCCACAGGGAGGAGGTGAGGGCTCTCGGAGTGTGGTGCCAGGAAAATAACCTCTCACTCAACGTCAATAAAACAAAGGAGATGATCGTGGACTTCAGGAAACAGCGTGACAGCAGTGGAGAAGTTAGAACGTTTTAAGTTCCTCTGCGTACATATCACTGACAAACTGAAATGGTCCACCCACACAGTGTGGTGAAGAAGGCGCAACAGCATCTCTTCAACCTCAGGAGGCTGAAGAAATGTTGCCTGCCACCTAAAACCCTCACAAACTTTTACAGATGCACAATTGAGAGCATCCTGTCGGGCTGTATCACCGCCTGGTACGGCAACTGCACCGTCCCATAACTGCAGGGCCTTCCAGAGGGTTGTGCGGTCTGCACAACGCATCCCCGTGGGCAAACAACCTGCCCTCCAGGACACCTACAGCACCCGATGTCACAGGAAGGCCAAAAAGATCATCAAGGATAACAACCACCCGAGCCACTGCCTGTTCACCCCGCTATCATCCAGAAGGCAAGGTCGGTACAGGTGCATCAAAGCTGGGACCGAAAGACTGAACAACAGCTTCTATCTCAAGGCCATCAGACTGTTAAACTGCCATCACTAGCACAGAGAGGCTGCTGCCTACATACAGACTTAAAAATCACTGGCCACTTTAATAAATGGAATGGTGGTCACTTTAATAATGCCACTTTAATAATGTTTACATATCTTGCATTACCCATCTCATACTGTAGGTATATACTGTATTCTATACTATCTATTGCATCTTAGCCTATGCCGCTCTGACAATGACATTGCTCATCCATATATTTATATATTCTTATTCCATTCCTTTACTTAGATTTAGTGTGTATTAGGTATTTGTGGTGGAATTGTTAGATATTACTTGCTAGATATTGCTGCACTGTCGGCGCTAGAAGCGCAAGCATTTCGCTTCACTCGCAATAACATCTGCTAACCATGTATATGTGACCAATATGTGACCAATACATTTTATTTTGTTTTATTTGATCATCAAATGGGCTTAACTAACATCCTCCTCCCTGCCTAGTGTATAGAAATGCCGTACAGTCTACCGCCCATAAAGGGTTAGCTAAGGTATAGTGTAAACTGTTACAGTCTACCTCCCATAAAGGGTTATCTAGTGTATAGTGTAAAGTTTTACAGTCTACCGCCCATAAAGGGTTAGCTAAGGTATAGTGCGTGGCCTTTTTCCTAAAATGAATAAAGTCCCCTTGATACAGAGTTTTCTCAGATTCTCTGATGGAGTTTCCTCTGATTCTCTTATGGAGTTTCCTCTGGTTCTCTGATGGAGTTTCCTCTGGTTCTCTGATGGAGTTTCCTCTGGTTCTCTGATGGAGTTTCCTCTGGTTCTCTGATGGAGTTTCCTCTGGTTCTCTGATGGAGTTTCCTCTGGTTCTCTTATGGAGTTTCCTCTGGTTCTCTTATGGAGTTTCCTCTGGTTCTCTTATGGAGTTTCCTCTGGTTCTCTTATGGAGTTTCCTCTGGTTCTCTTATGGAGTTTCCTCTGGTTCTCTGATGGAGTTTCCTCTGGTTCTCTGATGGAGTTTCCTCTGGTTCTCTTATGGAGTTTCCTCTGGTTCTCTGATGGAGTTTCCTCTGGTTCTCTGATGGAGTTTCCTCTGGTTCTCTGATGGAGTTTCCTCTGGTTCTCTTATGGAGTTTCCTCCGGTTCTCTTATGGAGTTTCCTCTGGTTCTCTTATGGAGTTTCCTCTGGTTCTCTTATGGAGTTTCCTCCGGTTCTCTTATGGAGTTTCCTCTGGTTCTCTTATGGAGTTTCCTCTGGTTCTCTGATGGAGTTTCCTCTGGTTCTCTGATGGAGTTTCCTCTGGTTCTCTTATGGAGTTTCCTCCGGTTCTCTTATGGAGTTTCCTCTGGTTCTCTTATGGAGTTTCCTCTGGTTCTCTTATGGAGTTTCCTCCGGTTCTCTTATGGAGTTTCCTCTGGTTCTCTTAAGGAGTTTCCTCTGGTTCTCTGATGGAGTTTCCTCTGGTTCTCTTATGGAGTTTCCTCTGGTTCTCTTAAGGAGTTTCCTCTGGTTCTCTTATGGAGTTTCCTCCGGTTCTCTAATGGAGTAACCTCCGGTACTCATAAACTTGTTTTGCATTTCCATTTTCATTCCCGCACCACTCTCACACCCAGCAGCATCCACCAAGATAAGAATACACTTTCATACACTTCAATAAACTTTGCTCTACTGACTAACATCAGTAGTCAGTCCAATTGTTTTCTCTGAGCAGGCCCTGATATCCTGATCCCCAGGGAACATCTTATCTTGAACTTTAACCCAACACCAGATGTGTTCGGGAGGGAGATGCTCCATCTACTTAGCTCAGAGTTGTGCTGTGATGTGCTGGTCCTAGTGATTTTGCAGTAGTTTAGAGCTGTTCGTTTAATGCAAAATGACTGATGCGTATTGGCTGCTAATAAGCTATTACCACAACCTTGCTGCAAGGGACGAGTCAATCCATGCTTATTTCTCTTAAAAAAGAGAAACATGAATTAGAGAAGGGAAAACGGAGGAGGGAGGGAGAGGGGGAGAGAGAGGGAGATAAAGAGAGAGAATATCTCCATTTGTATTTCAATGTGCTGAAAGCATAAACTCAGGCTTTGGAGCCATTTACACACCAGTGTGAAATACGGCCCACAATTTAATCTGAATAGAATTAGCTGGGAATGGAACTGCAGCCGTTTCAAGGGCAGTTTGGCTTTGAGATAGGCATCAGCATTTACTGTAATATTTTTCGCGGGCAGAGGGAGAGTACTGTTACATTGGAGATTAATGAAGCTTTATACAGTGTGTGTGTGTTTGTGTGTGTGTGTGTGTAGGATCTTCTCAGTGTGTCCCCTTGGGTGTATGTGTGGATATTGTATTTATATCTTCCAGGAAACGTTTCTAGAAGCTAAGAAATTAATATTTTCTCATTTTTGACACACTACACCGCACAAGAATTGATTGCTGCAGCTGGTGTTCAAAAACCATTTATACACGTTGTCATCTAGTGGTCAGATTTGTACAATGCAGAGCAGAGTGGAGTGGGGGTCTCTATGTGGTGGTCTATCGAGACGTCTATAGCTGTGTGTGTGTGTGTGTGCTGTTTTGTCTAACTTTTTGCTCACACAGACTGCTTAGTCTGTCATCAATTTCATAAATAGTGTACACACACACACACACATACACTTCTCCGCTCCCTCCCCGTTGGCCTATTTGCTTTTCACTCTTTCATCAAAAATGAAAAATGAGAGTACCTTTTCTGTCCTATTGATTGCCTGCTTTTATGGAATTACATCTTTGGAGCAGGTCAGGCAGGGCTCATAGCAGGGCTCAGAGGGAAGACAGATAGCCATGTCTGGCTAAATGAGGGAGAGAGTAAGCACAATCCACAGTGAGCCAGTTAGAGACCCTTAGACAGATTGGGCTGAGGCCACCTGAGGGCCAAGCACTGATGAAATCCACCACACTCTGCTCCCAACAGGAAATACAGGACAGGAAAAACACAAGGCTCTGATTGGAGGGACAGTGCAGGAAGTACATTCTGATTGGAGGGACAGAGCAGGAAATGTGCTCTGATTGGAGGGACGGGAATGTGTAGACAGGCAGTTTGAGGAAACATATGCTGAACAAAAATATAAATGCAACATTTTTCACAAATTTCAACGATTTTACTGTTACAGTTCATATAAAGAAATCAGTAAATTGAAATAAATTAAATTGACTGGGCAGGGGCGCAGCCCAATCAGAATACGTTTTTCCCCAACAAAAGGGCTTTATTACAGACAGAAATACTCCTCAGTTTCATCAGCTGTCCGGGTGGCTGGTCTCAGATGATCCCGCAGGTGAAGAAGTCGGATGTGGAGGTCTGTGGTTGTGAGGCCGGTTGGATGTACTGCCAAATTCTCTAAAACGACATTGGAGGCAGCTTATTGTAGAGAAATTAACATTAAATTATCTGGCAACAGCTCTGGTGGACATTCCTGTAGTCAGTACGGCAATTGCACGCGCCCTCAAAACTTAAGACATCGATGGCATTGTGTTGTGTGACAAACCTGCACATTTTAGAGTGGCCTTTTATTGTCCCCAGCACAAGGTGCACCTGTGTAATGATCATGCTGTTTAATCCGTTTCTTGATATGCCACCTGTCAGGTGGATGGATTATCTTGGCAAAGGAGAAATGCTCACTAACAGGGATGTAAACAAATGTATGCACAAAATTTGAGAGAAATAAGCTTTTTGTGCACACACACACACACACACACACACACACACACAGCCATTAAGTGCAGTGGGTGTTGCGGACACCACAGTTTTGGACATTTGCTAATCGAGTGTGTTGGTAGGGTGTGCCTCCGTGTATTTGCTTGTGTGTGCATGGTGTGTGTGTGCGTATGTGTGTGTGTGTGTGTGTGTGTGTGTGTGTGTGTGTGTGTGTGTGTGTGTGTGTGTGTGTGTGTGTGTGTGTGTTGTGAGGCGATTATTGGCAGGGTGTGTTTTAGAAGTGTTAGGGTAATTTGGTGATGGCAGGGTGCTCCATTATCAGAATAAGAAATATGGAAATAGTTCTCACTTAAGCACTTTAGCCACTTCCACACCGCAAAGACTAAAACATCAGCTAATATATAATGCCTGATATGGCCCCAGCTACTTACTGTAAGAGGTGGACGCTCTTTTCTCTATGTCAAAAAATTTAATCAAATCCCATTTGAAATAACTTTATCGTTCATGGTGACTGGCACATGACAAGCAGTTATTAATGCAGGCAACATAGGAACTATGTGCTATTGATGTGTAAAGTGTGTATAAATATATAAATCATACTATGTCACTCCAGTGCTGTGGAAAACATACTGAAGTACAGTATTACTACAAGGGGAAAGAAGGAGCTTGTTATTTCAAAAGTGGCAAAATTAATATTCTTCCAAAAATTGTACAGTGAAATATCCTTGGTCAAACCACAACAACAGTTTAGTGACCGTGGCAACAGAGGCAGAACAAATGCAGCTCCTCATGAAGCTCTAACATTGTCTACACTGTTGATTTAAGTTATTAAAGATTAAGTTCTGACTAGAGAGTCGAGCCAGAGCTCAGCCTGGACCTGGTAAGTTTGCTCATACACACACACATACAACATTGGCTGCGTACTCTAGCTTCTCACGTTGATGCACACATACAGAAGGTTGCAGATCATTTAGCCAGGCCTAAGACCCCTAGATTTAATGAGAGTAGCGATAGTTGTAGGCTGCCTAGTTGGTTTCCTAACACTAGTTCTAACGACGGTTCAGGCGTAGTTTCTCTGGTAGACTTGAGACTGTCAGTCCACAGCCCTGCATGAAACAAAGCAGATTAGCATTAGAAATGACTTCTGCAGGACCACTGGCAGATGGCACATACACACATACACACACACACACACACACACACACACACACAGCCCTGTTTCCATATCTGTTTAACAGACAGTGTTCTTCATACTCCTGCATCCTAGTTGTCAGGCCTCTTGGGACTTTTGTATTTCACAAAATCTCTTTCCATTTGTTTGACATGATTTGATTCCATAAATGTTTTCCCCATCTGTAAACCTCTGTTGGGTGGACAAAAATGTGGCAAAGCAATTAACTTTTTGTCCTGAATACAAAGTGTTATGTTCTGGGCAAATCCAATACAACACATTACTGAGTACCACTCTCCATATTTTCAAGCATAGTGGTGGCTACATAATGTTATGGGTATGCTTTTAAACGTTAAGGACTGGGGAGTTTTTCTGGATAAAAAATAAACAGAATGGAGCTAAGCAGAGGCAAAATCCTAGAGGAAAACCTGGTTCAGTCTGCTTTCCACCAGACACTGGGAGATGAATTCACCTTTCAGCAGAACAATAACCTAAAACACAAGGCCAAATCTACACTGGAGTTGCTTACCAAGAAGACATTGAATGTTCCTGAGTGGCTTAGTTACAGTTTTTTTTTTGACTTAAATTTACTTACAAATCTATGCCAAGACTAATGGGCAAATGTTGCACAATTCAGGGGTGGAAAGCTCTTAGAGACTTACCCAGAAAGACTCACAGCTGTAATCACTGCCAAAGGTGCTTCTACAAAGTATTGACTCTGTGAATACTTAAGTAAATGAGATATTTTTATATTTCATTTTCAATAACTTAGCAAACATTTCTAGAAACATGTTTTCACTTTGTCATTATGGGGTATTGTGTGTAGATTTAATCCATTTTGAATTCAGGCTGTAACAACAAAATGTGGAATAAGTCAATGGGTATGACACATTTCTAAAGGCACTATATACACTAAGTATGTGGACACCCCTTCAAATTAGTGGATTCAGCCACACTCGTTGCTGACAGGTGTATAAAATCGAGAACACAGCCATGCAATCTCCATAGACAAACATTGGCAGTAGAATGGCCCATACTGAAGATCTCAACGTGGCACTGTCATAGGATGCCACCTTTCCAACAAGTCAGTTTGTAAAATGTTTGCCCTGCTAGGGCTGCCCCGGTCAACTGTAAGTGCTGTATTATGAAGTTGAAACATCTTGGAGCAACAATGGCTCAGCTGCGAAGTGGTAGGCCACAGAACGTCTGTCCTCGGTTGCAACACTCACTACCAAGTTCCAAACTGCCTCTGGTAGCAACGTCAGCACAATAACAGTTTGTCGGAAGCTTCATGAAATGGGTTTCCATGACCGAGCATCCGTATACAAGCCTAAGATCATCATGCGCTTTGCCAAGCGTCGGCTGGAGTGGTATAAAGATCGCTGCCATTGGACTCTGGAGCAGTGGGAACACGTTCTCTGGAGTGTTGAATCACCCTTCACCATCTGGCAGTCCGACGGAAGAATCTGGGTTTGGCAGATGCCAGGAGAACGCTACCTGCTCGAATGCATACTGCCAACTGTAAAGATTTCCAGAAATATATGACAAGCTATTTTCAATACATTGGTCAAGGGACTGTGAAACGCTCATACAGACGTAAAGGGGAACCAATAGTATCGATTCATGTAAAAAAAAAAAAGGTTTTCATCTGACAGTGACAATATAAAAATAGAAATCTATGTAACTGAAAGGATTTGGTAAAATGTAACAGAATAAAAAGTAATTTACTTCCTTCAGAAATGACTTGAGAGTAAGAGTACAAGTACAGCCCACAGAGAGTAACTAGAACAGTACTAGTTCCAGCCCACAGAGTGTAACTAGAACAGTACTAGTTCCAGCCCACAGAGTGTAACTAGAATAGTACTAGTTCCTCCAGACTGTTCAGCCCACAGAGAGTAACTAGAACAGTACTAGTTTCTCCAGACAGTTCAGCCCACAGAGAGTAACTAAAACATTACTAGTTCCTCCAGACTGTTCAGCCCACAGAGAGTAACTAGAACAGTACTAGTTTCTCCAGACATTCAAAGGGCAGTGGTCCGGATTTGAACCCATGCCGACTCTGGCATTTGTGTGCTGTAAACGCTGGACCACACAGGCACTGAGGCAACCAACAATTTATTTGGCCTATTGCTTGCCTTGAACAGAAAACAATTGTCCCTAATAAAAAATTAATCTACCCCCTACAAATATGTCAATTTCTTGTAATCCACATAATTCACACGAGACACACTGTAACCTGCACGTAGCCTACATAGGCTACTTGAACTGAACCTGCAGTCTAAGTTATTGTATAGCTGTCACGATCGTTGACGAACGGGACGGACCAAGGCGCAGCATAATATGCATTTATGTTTATTTATATAGAATAAACACCACGACAAAACAATAAACAAACGATACGTGAAGTCCAAGGCAGCACAACACAACATACCTTAACACGGAACATGATCCCACAAACTAACTAGTGCCAAAAGGCTGCATAAGTATTGTCCCCAATCAGAACCACCCCGGCCAACATAGATCTACACATTCTAGATCTAAAACATAGAAAATCCAACATAGAACATAACCACAATGAATATTCACAACAAGGAAAATCACACCCTGACTCAACAAATACGAGTCCCTTGAGTCAGGGCGTGACAGTACCCCCCCCCCCAAAGGTGCGGACTCCGACCGCGCCACATAAACATAACAGGGTAGGGGCCGGGTGGGCATTCCGCCTCGGAGGCGGATCCGGCTCAGGGCGTGACCACCACTTACTCTCCACCTCCCTGTTGCGCCCCTGGTCTGGTCTGGACCTCGGCGCGCTGCTTCCCTTCTCCTTCCTCCCACGACGTACCAAGCCCTGTCTGGACCCTGGTGTGGGAGACCCCGAACCTGGAGAGGGGCTGACGTCTGGGTCTGGACTGGAACCGCTGACTGGAGCTGGACCCAACGACGGTGGATCGAACTACTCTGGCTCCGGAGTGGAGCCGCTGACCGGAGCTGGATCAGGCACCGGTGGAGCGGACCGCTCTGGCTCCGGAGTGGAGCCGCTGACCGGAGCTGGACTGGACCCCGGTGGAGCGGATTGCTCTGGCTCCGGAGTGGAGCAGCTGACCGGAGCTGAACTGGGCACCGGTGGAGCGGACTGCTCTGGCTCCGGAGTGGATCTGCTGACCGGAGTTGGACCGGACCCCGGTGGAGTGGATTGCTCTGACTCTGGAGTGGAGCCGCTGACCGGAGCTGGACTGGACCCCGGTGGAGCGGATTGCTCTGGCTCCGGAGTGGAGCAGCTGACCGGTGCCGGACCAGGCACCGGTGGAACAGGCACGGGCCATGCCGGACTGGACACACGCACCACTGGCTTGGTGCGGGGAGCAGGAACGGGCCGGACCGGGCTGATGACGCGCACCACTGGCTTGGTGCGGGTAGCAGGAACGGGCCGTACCGGACTGGCGACGCGCACCACTGGCTTGGTGCGAGGGCCAGGAACAGGCCGGGCCGGGCTGGCGACGTGCACCACTGTCTTGGTGCGAGGGACAGGAACAGGCCGGACCGGGCTGGCGACGCGCACCACTGGCTTGGTGCGAGGGGCAGGAACAGGCCGGGCCAGGCTGGCGACGCGCACCACTGGCTTAGTGCGAGGGACAGGAACAGGCCGGGCCGGGCTGGCGACGCGCACCACTGGCTTGGTGCGAGGGACAGGAACAGGCCGGGCCGGGCTGGCGACACGCACCACTGGTTTGGTGCGAGGAGCAGGAACAGGCCGGACCGGGCTGGCGACGCGCACCACTGGTTTGGTGCGAGGGACAGGAACAGGCCGGACCGGGCTGGCGACGCGCACCACTGGCTTGGTGCGAGGGACAGGAACAGACCGGACCGGGCTGGCGACGTGCACCACTGGCTTGATGCGAGGAGCAGGAACGGGCCGGACCGTACAGGGAACAAACACCACTGGCTTAGTGCGGGGAGCAGGAACTGGTCGGGCCGTACTGGGAACACGCACCACTGACTTAGTGCGGGGAGCAGGAACGGGCCGGACCGGACTGGCGACATGCACCACTTTCTTGGTGCGAGGAGCGGGACTGGGTTCCTTTATAAACCCCCGCTCCTTCTGCTGCCTAACCAGCTCCTCTCTAATAACTTCTGCTCCCTCTGAACCAATAGCCCCCTTAACCTGGTGTCCTCCTAACCTGCAGATCCGCCCTGTCGCTGCCTCCTGCTGCCTCGTCGTCCACACCGTGTGCCCCCCCAAAAAAATGTTCTTGGGGTTGCCTCTCGGGTCTCCGTCGTCAGCACTGTTGGCGCCGTTTCTCCTCTCCTACCTGGGCATCCTCCTTCATCGCCTTCCGGTAGCGGACAGCCTCCTCCTCCGTAATTCTCCCCCAACCGAGGAGGACATCTACTAAAGTAACCTCCTGTTTAATTCCCGGCGTTTGCTCCAGAACACGCTGCTTGGTCCTCGTTTGGTGGGATCTTCTGTCACGAATGTTTATAGACGGGACGGACCAAGGCGCAGCGTGATAAGCATACATGTTTATTTAAACGAATAAACACACGACAAAACAACAAACGAAACGTGAAGTCCAAGGTAGCACACAAACATACCATAACTGGAACAAGATCCCACCAACTAACTAGTGCCAAAAGGCTGCATAAGTATGGTCCCCAATCAGAGAAAACGAGCTACAGCTGCCTCTGATTGGGAACCACCCCGGCCAACATAGATCTACACATTCTAGATCTAAAACATAGAAAATCCAACATAGAACATAACCACAATGAATATACACAACAAGGAAAATCACACCCTGACTCAACAAATACGAGTCCCTTGAGTCAGGGCGTGACAATAGCCTACAAACAACACTTCCACCTGCCCCCTGGTGGCGATTCTAAATATTAAATATTCATTCAAATTCTCCTTCTGCAGGATTATTTTCCTCCAGTGACAAAATGGGTCGTATTAAGATCCGACATCTGTACACAAATTTTTTTATTTTGAAATACTAAACTTTACTCCTAGAAGCCCACGCCCAGTTTGCCTTGCATTAGTATTTAACGGGTATTTGGAATGTATTAAAAATATATTTGAAAGTAGTTTTAAATAGTATTTATTTGAACTTTTTCAAAATATCTTTAACATACCATTGATAGACATTATTTGACGTATTTGGTAGACTTCAAATAGAATACTTCAAATAGAAGGAGTTGATTTAGCCAGTGTATTTGAAAATACTAAAATTCACTAGAAAATAAGTATTTCAAATACAAATAGTTAAACACCCATATATTTGAACCCAGGTGTGTGTGCCTGCAAATGTGTGAATGACTTGTATACTTACATTCCGTCATGTAGTATAAGAGATATTCCGATAGAGGTACAGTGGTGTTTCAAACCACTCAGTAAGGAAGAACATAGAAGGGATATTATAAAATGAAATATAATTTTATATCGATATTATATAGTGATTGTAGAGGTTGCTCCTATTTGACTTCTATCACATAGATAATTCTGTCATGATGTGAATGAAAATATATGGAGTCAAACAGCTTCAGAAAGAGGTTAAGGAACCATCCAACTGAATATCCTCCTCTCAGTGTGAATCTATAAATGGACCATTTAGCATCGGTGGCCCCGATATCTGTCATGGCAGCAGACTTATGACCTTTCTAAAGGAAAATCTCCTGGTTTTAGTGAAATAAGAAAATGTCCCCAAGGTTCTGGTGGAGCAAATTAAATCATAAAATCATACATGAGCTTTTCATTACTAGTAATAACTGGTTGTAGTGCAACAGAGAAATGGTCAGTATAGGATATGATCAGGCTTATTGGAGATGCTCTATACTTTAAGGGACAATATAGGAGATGACAGGGAGAGCAATGAACGCTCACACATACACACATGTCCGGCTGGTCACACCTCGTCCGACTGGTCTCTGTATGTCTCCTGGCAAATGTTAGTAAAGTTTTTACATTTAAATATGCTAATACCCACATAAATTAATACTACAGTTTACTATAGAATACTATAGTACTTACTATAGAATTCTGTAGTAAACTGTAGTAAACAGTTTTATACTGTCGAAACCTATACGCCACAAAGTAGTATCCCTCAATCGTTTAGTGCTTACTTTAGAATGTTGTGTATACTGTGTAGAATACTATACTACACACTGTAGTATCCGTTGAACATGTAGTGCTTACTTTAGAATGTTTAGATCGATTGGATCGCTAGCTAGCTTTACTGCTAGCTGCTAGCTTTGTCAATGCTGTTTTGAATAAAGTCTGCAAAAAGACTACAGTGAATACTGTAGTGCCTGATTGTTCTTTTATCCATTGTACTTTTTTTTTTTAAACATACAGTGCATTCGGAAAGTATTCAGACCCCTTAAATTTTCCACATTTTGTTACCTTACAGCCTTATTCTAAAATTGATTAAATAGTTGTCCCCCCTCATCAATCTACACACAATACCACATAATGACAAAGCAAAAACAGGTTTTTATAAATGTTTGCAAATGTATAAAAAATAAAATCACATTAACGTAAGTATTCAGACCCTTTACTCAGTACTTTGTTGAAGCACCTTTGGCAGCGATTACAGCCTCAAGTCTTCTTGGGTATGACGCTACAAGCTTGGCACACCTGTATTTGGGGAGTTTCTCCCATTCTTCTCTGCAGATCCTCTCAAGCTCTGTCAGGTTGGATGGGGAACGTTGCTGCACAGCTATTATCAGGTCTCTCCAGAGATGTTCGATCGGGTTCAAGTCTGGGCCCTGGCTGGGCCACTCAAGGACATTCAGAGAATTTTCCTGAAGCCACTCCTGCGGTGTCTTGGATATGTGCTTAGGGTCGTTGTCCTGTTGGAAGGTGAATCTTCGCCCCAGTCTTAGGTCCTGAGCGCTCTGGAGCAGGTTTTCATCAAGGATCTCTCTGTACTTTGCTCCGTTCATCTTTCCCTCTATCCTGACTAGTCTCCCAGTCCCTGCCACTGAAAAACATACCCACTGCATGATGCTGCTACCACCATGCTTCACCGTAGGGATGGTGCCAGGTTTCCTCCATACGTGATGCTTGGCATTCAGGCCAAAAAGTTCAATCTTGGTTTCATCAGATCAGAGAATCTTGTTTCTCATGATCTGAGAGTCTTTAGGTGACTTTTGGCTAACTTCAAGCGGGCTGGCATGTGCCTTTTACTGAGCAGTGGCTTCCGTCTGGCCACTCTACCATAAAGGCCTGATTGGTGGAATGCTGCAGAGATGGTTGTCCTTCTGGAAGATTCTCCCATCTCCACAGAAGAACTCTGGAGCCATGTCAGAGTGACAATCGTGTTCTTGGTCACCTCCCTGACTGAGGCCCTTCTCCCCCAATTTCTCAGTTTGGCCGGATGGCCAGCTCTAGAAAGAGTCTTGATGGTTCCAAACGTCTTCCATTTAAGAATGATGGAGGCCACTGTGTTCTTGGGGACCATTTTTGGTACCTTTCCCCTGATCTGTGCCTCGACACAATCCTGTCTCAGAGCTCTACGGACAATTCCTTCAACCTCATGGCTTGGTTTTTGCCCTGACATACACTGTCAACTGTGGGACCTTATATAGACAGGTGTTTGCCTTTCCAAATCATATACTTATGTAAATAAGATATTTCTGTTTAAAACATTTTAAAAACCTGTTTTCACTTTGTCATTATGGGGTATTGTGTGTAGATTGATGAGGAAAATGTTTCATTTAATCAATTTTAGAATAAGGCTGTAACGTAACGTGGAACAAGGCAAGGGGTCTGAATACTTTCCGAATGCTCTCTCTCTCTCTCTCTCTCTCTCTCTCTCTCTCTCTCTCTCTCTCTCTCTCTCTCTCTCTCTCTCTCTCTCTCTCTCTCTCTCTCTCTCTCTCTCTCTCTCTCTCTCTCTCTCTCTCTCTATATATATATATATATATATATATATATATAATGGATTTATATAGCACCTTTCTACCAACTGAGGTACTCAAAGCGCTTTGAATAGTAAAGGGAAAACTCACCTCATCAGCTAGAGAGTAATATATGCCAATTACAAATGAGGGGGAGGATTTGGTGGCCATGATGGAATGGTACCAGGTTGGGAATTTAGTGATGATACTGGGGTTAACACCCCTACTCTTGCGATAAGTGCCACGGGATTTTTTGTGACCACAGCCCTTTAGCGTCCCATCCTGAAAGACGGCACCCTACGAAGGCCAATGCCCCCTTCACTGCCCTGGGATCTCCTTAGACCAGAGTGTAAGGACAGACGCTTGGAGGCACCGACAGCTTCTGAACAACTGAAAATGAAACAACATTAATGCTGACATGGGGATCAAACAGAGGAACAGACAGATATAGGGGAGGTAACCAAGCAGTGATGAAGTCCAGGTGAGTCCAATGAAGAGCTGATGCGTGTAACGATGGTGACAGGTGTGTGTAATGATGGGCAGCCTGGCACCCTCAAGCGCCAGGGAGCCAGAGCAGGCACAGAGGGAATAGTGCTTCCTACTGGGCACTCCAACTTCCAGCAGCTTCTGGTGTCCCATCTAGGGACAAACGCTGCTTAGCTTCAGAGGAAAGCCAGCAGTGGGATGCAGGGTGGTATGCTGCTGGCAGATATTTTCCAGGATTTTTTTTTCATATCAAGATTGTAGAGGTTCTGAATGAACCTGAAACAGCCTAAAATGCTTGCAAAAATATGATTGTTTTTAGTTTAGTGTTTCAAAACTCTATTTGAGTTCCACAATGTGATAAAAAAAAAAAAAAATTGTAGTTTGTATTATTGTATCATTGTGGAGTGACTTAAATACAACTCTAAAACACACACACACACACACACACACAAACAGAATGTTGCGCACACACACAATAGCAGACACAGAGTGTGTGAGTTGTGCATCGTGTCTCTCATTGGTATTCATTGACTCAGGGAAGGAGAGATGGGCATCACAGTTTGTATTTAATCAGACTCTTATTATGGTCAGCAGTGTGTGTGTGTGTGTGTGTGTGTTAGTGTGTGTGTGTGTGTGTGCGTGCGTGAATGCATGCATTTTAGTTTGTATATGTGTGTGTGTGTGTGTGTGTGTGCGTTCATGTGAATGTGTGTGTGTGTGTGTGTGTGTGTGTGTGTGTGTTGGGTCCAATCTGTCAGCAGATATTAAGGCAGCTTGTCAAGGTGGAGGGGAGAGAACCTGAAACTGGGTTAAGTAATTGGATTCTTGTTCAATAAAGGTTGGTCTGTGTGTGTGTGTGTGTGTGTGTGTGTGAGCGAGTGTGCGTGCATGCATGTGTGTGTTTGTGTGTGTGTGTATGTGAGCAGCACATGTATCTGTAATTCTGAATTGGGGGTGGCGTATGATAGCATACAGTGGGGAAAAAAGTATTTAGTCAGCCACCAATTTTGCAAGTTCTCCCACTTAAAAAGTTGAGAGAGGCCTGTAATTTTCATCATAGGTACACGTCAACTATGACAGACAAATTTAGGAAAAAAAATCCAGAAAATCACATTGTAGGATTTTTAATGAATTTATTTGCTAATTATGGTGGAAAATAAGTATTTGGTCATTTTGGTCAGCTTGGTTTGAAGAAATCAACTGTGGGAGCAATTATTAGGAAATGGAAGACATACAAGACCACTGATAATCTCCCTCGATCTGGGGCTCCACGCAAGATCTCACCCCGTGGGGTCAAAATTATCACAAGAACGGTGAGCAAAAATCCCAGAACCACACGGGGGGGACCTAGTGAATGACCTGCAGAGAGCTGGGACCAAAGTAACAAAGCCTACCATCAGTAACACACTACGCCGCCAGGGACTCAAATCCTGCAGTGCCAGACTCCAGATCTCAACCCCATAGAAAATCTTTGGAGGGAGTTGAAAGTCCGTGTTGCCCAGCGACAGCCCCAAAACATCACTGCTCTAGAGGAGATCTGCATGGAGGAATGGGCCAAAATACCAGCAACAGTGTGTGAAAACCTTGTGAAGACTTACAGAAAACGTTTGACCTGTGTCATTGCCAACAAAGGGTATATAACAAAGTATTGAGAAACTTTTGTTATTGACCAAATACTTATTTTCCACCATAATTTGCAAATAAATTCATTAAAAATCCTACAATGTGATTTTCTGGAATTATTTTTCTCATTTTGTCTGTCATAGTTGACGTGTACCTATGACGAAAATTACAGGCCTCTCTCATCTTTTTAAGTGGGAGAACTTGCACAATTGGTGGCTGACTAAATACTTTTTTCCCCCACTGTATCTAGACACTGGAGATAAGGACGCTGCAGTATCATCCCGTAACATACTGCAGTACCAAGCATGAATACACACACCGCACGCACACGCTCGCACACGCACGCACACACACAGTAGGCTGGACCCTGGCTGTGGAGAGGACAGTATTCAGTCACTATTAGAGAAGGAGAGCCAGAGTGTTAGAGACTCAAGGTAGCATCAGATTTGACCAGTCAGTCGTGTCCAGCAGACTGTCCTTCATTTACTGGCTACCTTCCTTAGCCTCACACTCACACACACACACACACACACACACACACACACACACACACACACACACACACACACACGCACACACACGCACACACACCTGCAGACACAGGCCTGGTTTCACTTAATTTTTTTCCTTTTCACCTTTCCCTTATTTTTCTTATTTTCTCTCTTTCTCCCACTCCTCCTCCCCTTTCACCCCCCCTCCTCCTCTTTCTCCCCCTCCTCCTCCCCTTTCACCCTCTCCTCCTCCTCTTTCTCCCACTCCTCCTCCCCTTTCACCCCCTCCTCCTCCTCTTTCTCCCCCTCCTCCTCACACTTTGGTTTCAGCAGCCTTGAGGAGATAAATGGTGTGAAACTGACTGTGGCCCGTCTATCTATCCTAGTGTCTGTGTAGCAGGAGGAGATGAGAGAGGGGGAGAAGGAGAGGGAGAAGGTGTGGGAGAGGAGAGAGGGAGAGGGGGAGGTATTTTTGCAAGCATTTAAGGCTGTTTCAGTTTAACTCAGAACCTCTAAAATCTGGATATGAAATAATTTCCAGGAATATATTTGCCACCCTGCATCCCACTGCTGGCTTTCCTCTGAAGCTAAGCAGGGTTGGTCCCTGGATGAGCGACCAGAAGCTGCTGGAAGTGGTGTTGGAGTGCCAGTAGGAAGCACTATTTCCTCTGGTCTAAGGAGAACCCAGGGCAGTGAAGGGGACATTGCCCTTCGTAGGGTGCCGTGTTTCAGGATGGGACATTAAAGGGCTGTCCTCGCTCTCTGCGGTCACTAAAAATCCCATGGCACTTATCGCAAGAGTAGGGGTGTTAACCACGGTGTCATCGATACATTTCCAACCTGGTACCATTCCATCATGGCCACCAAATCCTCCCCTTCATTCGTAATTGGCATATATTACTCTCTAGCTGATGAGGTGAGTTTCCCCTTTACTATTCAAAGCACTTTGTGTACCTCAGTTGGTAGAAAGGTGTTATATAAATCCATTATATATACATATAGAGCATTCGGAAAGTATTCAGACCCCTTGACTTTTTCCACATATTGTTATGTTACAGCCTTATTCTAAAATTGATTAAATAAAACATTTTCCTCATCAATCTTTAAAAACAGAAATACCTTATTTACATAAGTATTCAGACACTTTGCTATGAGACTCAAAATTGAGCTCAGGTACATCCTGTTTCCATTGATCATCCTTGAGATGTTTCTACAACTTGATTGGAGTCCACCTGTGGTAAATTCAATTGATTGGACATGATTTGGAAAGGCAAACACCTGTCTATATAAGGTCCCACAGTTTTTACAGTGTATGTCATGGCAAAAACCAAGCCATGATGTTGAAGGATTGTCCGTAGAGCTCCGAGACAGGATTGTGTCGAGGCACAGATCTGGGGAAGGGTAGCAAAACATTTATTGAAGGTCCCCAAGAACAACGTGGACTCCATCATTTTTAAATGGAAGACCTTGGAACCACCAAGACTCTTTCTAGAGCTGGCTGTCCGGCCAAATTGAGCAATTGGGGGAGAAGGGCCTCAGTCAGGGAGGTGACCAAGAACCTGATGGTCACTCTGACAGAGCTCCAGAGTTCCTCTGTGGAGATGGGAGAACATTCCAGAAGGACAACCATCTCTGCAGCACTCCACCAATCAGGCCTTTATGGTAGAGTTGCCAGACGGAAGCCACTCCTCAGTAAAATGCACATGACTGCCCACTTGGAGTTTGCCAAAAGGCACCTAAAGGACTCAGACCATGATAAACACGATTCTCTGGTCTGATGAAACCAAGATTGAATGGCAAGCGTCACGTCTGGAGGAAACATGGCACCATCTCTACGGTGAATCATGGTGGTGGCAACATCATGCTGTGGGGATGTTTTTCGGTGGCAGGGACTGGGATATTAGTCAGGATCGAGGAAAAGATGAAAGGAGCAAAGTACAGAGAGATCCTTGATGAAAACCTCCTCCTGAGCGCTCAGGACCTCAGACAGGGGTGAAGGTTCACCTTCCAACAGGACAACGACCCTAAGCACACAGCCAAGACTCCTCAGGAATGTCTTCGGGACAAGTCTCTGAATGTCCTTGAGTGGCCCAGCCAGAGCTCGGACTTGAACCCAATCAAACATCTCTGGAAATACCTGAATAGCTGTGCAGCTACTCTCCCCATCCAATCTGACAGTGCTTGAGAGGATCTGCAGAGAAGAATGGGAGAAACTCCCCAAATACAGGTGTGCCAAGCTTGTAGCGTCATACCCAAGAGGACTCAAGGCTATAATCGCTGCCAAAAGTACAACAAAGTACTGAGTAAAGGATCTGAATACTAAATGTAATATTTCAGTTGTTATTTTTTTATAGATTTGCAAACATTTCTAAAAACCTATTTTTTCTTTGTCATCATGGAGTATTTTGTGTAGATTGATGAGGAAAACAAACAATTTAATCAATTTATATATGTCATTCTCCTCTCGGGGTGTAGTTAAAGGGGCGATCTGCAATTGGTAAATCCATTTGTGGACTTTAAAATTTATGATATACCCAATGATTCTTGAAAAATATTATTTATAAATCCTTAATGAGCTTAGTTCAACAGTGGTACCCAATCAGAACCCAATCAGAACTCAATCAGATCCCAAAATATAAGCTTGTTTCACCCTATTGTTAGCAAACAATGTAATTGTAAACAAGCCTAAAAAACATGGATAAAACTATCAGTTGGATCTCATGGATGGTCACTTAGGCATCCATGGCCTCATCTATGCATTTGAGAGTGGTTTCATTTCTCCATCCCTCAACTGTTTTACCAAAACAGTGATGGGGCAGTCATTTTGTTGTTGTTTGAACTGCAGATTGCCCCGTTAAAGCTACATTTGCCATGTGAGAGCAGGCTGGGGAAAGCTGGCTGGTCTTATTTAGGAACCTGTCAAAGCTGTCACTCCCCGAAGCTGGTCAATTACACTACCAGACCCTCGAGGGAGGTGTCTAGGAATCAGGCCTGTCTCAGACTCACTCTCCTGGGCTGGACCTGACCGCTGACTGGGGGAGAGTGGAGGGTCTGGAGGGAGGTAGCAGAGGTTTTCCATACCTGTATGCAATGTGGCTTTGGCCGCCCTCCTCTCTCTCTCTCTCTCTCTCTCTCTCTCTCTCTCTCTCTCTCTCTCTCTCTCTCTCTCTCTCTCTCTCTCTCTCTCTCTCTCTCTCTCTCGGCCTCTCTCTCTCTCTCTCTCTGCCTCTCTCTCTCTCTCTCTCTCTCTCTCTCTCTCTCTCTCTCTCTCTCTCTGCCTCTCTCTCTCTCTCTCTCTCTCTCTCTCTCTCTCTCTCTCTCTCAGTCTCTCTGTCTCTCTCTCTCTCAGTCTCTCTGTCTCTCTCTCTTTCGCTCTCTCTCTTTCGCGCTCTCTCTCTTTCGCTCTCTCTCTCGCTCTCTTTCTCTCTCTCTCTGATGTGACATGTCAGAAAATATCTCAAGACCCTCACTGACCCTGTCATTATATAACAAACTAAATGCAGACATACTGGGGTGGCCTTGTCTCCCTGTCTGGTTACATGGTGATGGGGGTGTGGATCCGTTTTGTCTGGGGTTATATAATGACTCAACAGAAGTTTTGGAGTTTGTGACAGGTCACGACAGAAGGAGAGAGGGCGAGTGGAAGATGGGTAGAGAAAGTGAGAAAGAGAGAAGGATGGAAATGCAATTATTTGTAAAAATAGGATATGACAGGATGAAAGGATGGATCGAATGAGAAACAAAATCAGGAAGGAAAAGAGAGAAAAGGGAGACAAGAGAGAGTGAGAAAACAGAGAAAGAGATGAAGGAAAGGAGGAAGATGTCGAAAGTGATAGAAGGAAAGACAGAGAGAGGAGAGGTGGAACAATGGTTGTGTCTGTGTGTTTGTGTGTGTGTGTGTGTGTGTGTTGTAATGGTGTAAATGTCTGTGAAACAGATCGCTCACTGACTGCCCTGTCAGCCGTCCTACCCCCTACCCATAATTCCCTCTTCCAGTTAGCGTTCAGGCGGACATGGGTCAGCTGAGATCTCCGCCAGGAACACGGACATCCGTCACACACGCCAAGAGACACTCAGAATCATATTAACAACAAAAATGTCTCCCATGGCAAAATGTGTAGAATTGCAGGAAATTTGATGTAAAACTGCACAAAAAGTTATGTATTTGTTCACCTTTTGTTAATAAAATAATATTTCCGCTAACAGATCCCGCTGTACGTATTAAATGATAGTTTTTAATCCTGGTGCTGAGTTAATGTCGACTGAGGTGAATGAAGATACAGCGACCAATGTGACACACAGACACACAGACACACAGACACACACACACACACACACACACACACACACACACACAGGTAATAGAAAAAAATCTTTAGAGGTCAGGCTCAGCGTGGTTTCAGCCATTTACAATCAGCATAGAGAAATAGAGGCTGAGTTTTACTCTCTCCCTGGGTTATCACGGTGTCCTTGAATCTATACATATACTGAGCGAGAGAGAGAGAGAGAGAGAGGGATAGTGAGCGAGAGAGATATATGGGGGAGGGAGAGAGAGAGAGAGAGAGAGAGAGAGAGAGAGAGAGAGAGAGAGAGAGAGTATATTATATATATATATATATATATATATATATATATATATATATATATATATATATATATATATAAGTATAAGTATATATTCAACATCAATCCATGTCTGAGGACGTCGGGAGATTATGTGTAAACCGGCCACTAGGGGCAACATTTTTGTTTTAAACCTATCCCAAACCTCAACCCTTACCTTAACCATTCAGAGTTAATGCATAACCTTAACCATTCAGAGTTAATGCATAACCTTAAGAATTCTGAGTTAATGCCTGAACTTAAACCTAACCTTTAACATTTTTGGAACAATTTCAACATTTTACGTTTGAGAAAAGAAGGTTGACGACATCCGATCCTCGTTTGTTAAGTCTAATGACACTGCTGGTCCTACTCACACTGCCCTACCCTATGCTTTGACTTCTTTCTCCCCTCTCTCTCCAGATAAAATCCTGCGACTTGTGACTGCAGGCCGCCCAACAACCTGCCCGCTTGACCCCATCCCCTCCTCTCTTCTCCAGACCATCTCCGGTGACCTTCTCCCTTACCTCACCTCGCTGATCAACTCATCCTTGACCGCTGGCCATGTCCCTTCCGTCTTCAAGAGAGCGAGAGTTGCTCCCCTTCTCAAAAAACCAACACTCGATCCCACTGATGTCAACAACTACAGACCAGTATCCCTTCTTTCTTTTCTTTCCAAAACTATTGAGCGTGCCGTCTTTAGCCAACTCTCTTGCTATCTCTCTCAGAATGACCTTCTTGATCCAAACCAGTCAGGTTTCAGGACTGGTCATTCAACTGAGACTGCTCTTCTCTGTGTCACGGAGGCTCTCTGCACTGCTAAAGCTAACTCTCTCTCCTCTGCTCTTGTCCTTCTAGACCTGTCTGCTGCCTTTGATACTGTGAACCATCAGATCCTCCTCTCCACCCTCTCCGAGCTGGGCATCTCCGGCGCGGCTCACTCCTGGATTGCGTCCTACCTGACCGGTCGCTCCTACCAAGTGGCGTGGCGAGAAGCTGTCTCCGCACCACGTGCTCTCACCACTGGTGTCCCCCAGGGCTCAGTTCTAGGCCCTCTCCTTTTCTCCCTATACACCAAGTCACTTGGCTCTGTCATATCCTCACATGGCCTCTCCTATCATTGCTACGCTGACGATACACAACTAATCTTCTCCTTTCCCCCTTCTGATAACCAGGTGGCGAATCGCATCTCTGCATGTCTGGCAGACATATCAGTATGGATGACGGATCACCACCTCAAGCTGAACCCTGGCAAGACGGAGCTGCTCTTCCTCCCGGGGAAGGACTGCCCGTTCCATGATCTCGCCATCACGGTTGACAACTCCGTTGTGTCCTCCTCCCAGAGTGCGAAGAGCCTTGGCGTGACCCTGGACAACACCCTGTCGTTCTCCGCTAACATCAAGGCGGTGACCCGCTCCTGCAGGTTCATGCTCTACAACATTCGGAGAGTACGACCCTGCCTTACACAGGAAGCGGCACAGGTCCTAATCCAGGCACTTGTCATCTCCCGTCTGGATTACTGCAACTCGCTGTTGGCTGGCCTCCCTGCCTGTGCCATTAAACCCCTACAACTCATCCAGAATGCCGCAGCCCGTCTGGTGTTCAACCTTCCCAAGTTCTCTCACGTCACCCCCTCCTCCGCACACTCCACTGGCTTCCAGTTGAAGCTCGCATCCGTTACAAGACCATGGTGCTTGCCTTGGAGCAGTGAGGGAACGGCACCTCTGTACCTTCGGGCTCTGATCAGTCCCTACACCCAAACGAGGGCATTGCGTTCATCCACCTCTGGCCTGGTGGCTCCCCCTTCCTCTGCGGAAGCATAGTTCCCGCTCAGCCCAGTCAAAACTGTTCGCTGCTCTGGCACCCCAATGGTGGAACAAGCTCCCTCACGACGCCAGGACAGCGGAGTCACTCACCACCTTCCGGAGACATTTGAAACCCCACCTCTTTAAGGAATACCTGGGATAGGATAAAGTAATCCTTCTACCCCCAAAAAAAAAAATTTGTAAAGTGGTTATCCCACTGGCTATAGGGTGCATGCACCAATTTGTGAGTCGCTCTGGATAAGAGCGTCTGCTAAATGACGTAAATGTGCCCTTGAGCAAGGCACTTAACCCTAATTGCTCCTGTAAGTCGCTCTGGATAAGAGCGTCTGCTAAATGACTAAAATGTAAATGTAAATGTAGAAACATAGATGAACGTCTAATTCTGACGTAAAGACTGTGAGAGCTGGTATAGGATAAGAGGAGATAGAGAGAGGGAGAGAGAGAGAGAGAGAGAGAGAGAGAGACACACACACACATTCACAGACACACAGAAACAGACACACAAGTATACACACACGCACGCACACGCACACACGAACACACACAGGTAATAAATAATCTTTAGAGGTCAGGCACAGCGTGGTTTCAGCCATTTACAATCAGCATAGTGAAATAGAGGCTGAGTTTTACTCTCTCCCTGGGTTATCAAGGTGTCCTTGAATCTATACATATACTGAGCGAGAGAGAGAGAGAGAGAGAGAGAGAGAGAGAGAGAGAGAGAGAGAGAGCGAGAGAGAGAGATAGTGAGCGAGAGAGATATGTGGGGAGGGAGGGAGGGAGGGAGGGAGGGAGAGAGAGAGAGAGAGAGAGAGAGAGAGAGAGAGAGAGAGAGAGTATATATATATATATATATATATATATATATATATATATATATATACAGTGGGGAAAAAAAGTATTTAGTCAGCCACCAATTGTGCAAGTTCTCCCACTTAAAAAGATGAGAGAGGCCTGTAATTTTCATCATAGGTACACGTCAACTATGACAGACAAAATGAGGGAAAAAAATCCAGAAAATCACATTGTAGGATTTTTAATGAATTTATTTGCAAATTATGGTGGAAAATAAGTATTTGGTCAATAACAAAAGTTTCTCAATACATTGTTATATACCCTTTGTTAGCAATGACACAGGTCAAACGTTTTCTGTAAGTCTTCACAAGGTTTTCACACACTGTTGCTGGTATTTTGGCCCATTCCTCCATGCAGATCTCCTCTAGAACAGTGATGTTTTGGGGCTGTCGCTGGGCAACATGGACTTTCAACTCCCTTCAAAGATTTTCTATGGGGTTGAGATCTGGAGACTGGCTAGGCCACTCCTTCGTTGCCCGGGCGGTGTGTTTGGGATCATTGTCATGCTGAAAGACCCAGCCACGTTTCATCTTCAATGCCCTTGCTGATGGAAGGAGGTTTTCACTCAAAATCTCACGATACATGGCCCCATTCATTCTTTCCTTTACACGGATCAGTCGTCCTGGTCCCTTTGCAGAAAAACAGCCCCAAAGCATGATGTTTCCACCCCCATGCTTCACAGTAGGTATGGTGTTCTTTGGATGCAACTCAGCATTCTTTGTCCTCCAAACACGACGAGTTGAGTTTTTACCAAAATGTTCTATATTGGTTTCATCTGACCATATGACATTCTCCCAATCCTCTTCTGGATCATCCAAATGCACTCTAGCAAACTTCAGACGGGCCTGGACATGTACTGGCTTAAGCAGGGGGACACGTCTGGCACTGCAGGATTTGAGTCCCTGGCGGCGTAGTGTGTTACTGATGGTAGGCTTTGTTACTTTGGTCCCAGCTCTCTGCAGGTCATTCACTAGGTCCCCCCGTGTGGTTCTGGGATTTTTTATCACCGTTCTTGTGATCATTTTGACCCCACGGGGTGAGATCTCGCGTGGAGCCCCAGATCGAGGGATATTATCAGTGGTCTTGTATGTCTTCCATTTCCTAATAATTGCTCCCACAGTTGATTTCTTCAAACCAAGCTGTTTACCTATTGCAGATTCAGTCTTCCCAGCCTGGTGCAGGTCTACAATTTTGTTTCTAGGTGTCCTTTGACAGCTCTTTGGTCTTGGCCATAGTGGAGTTTGGAGTGTGACTGTTTGAGGTTGTGGACAGGTGTCTTTTATACTGATAACAAGTTCAAACAGGTGCCATTAATACAGGTAACGGGTGGAGGACAGAGGAGCCTCTTAAATAAGAAGTTACAGGTCTGTGAGAGCCAGAAATCTTGCTTGTTTGTAGGTGACCAAATACTTATTTTCCACCATCATTTGCAAATAAATTCATAAAAAATCCTACAATGTGATTTTCTGGATTTTTTTTTCTCAATTTGTCTGTCATAGTTGACGTGTACCTATGATGAAAATTACAGGCCTCTCTCATCTTTTTAAGTGGGAGAACATGCACAATTGGTGGCTGACTGAATACTTTTTTTCCCCACTGTATATATATACAGTGAGGGAAAAAAGTATTTGATCCCCTGCTGATTTTGTACGTTTGCCCACTGACAAAGACATGATCAGTCTATAATTTTAATGGTAGGTTTATTTGAACAGTGAGAGACAGAATAACAATAAAAAAATCCTGAAAAACGCATGTCAAAAATGTTATAAATAGATTTGCATTATAATGAGGGAAATAAGTATTTGACCCCTCTGCAAAACATGACTTAGTACTTGGTGGCAAAACCCTTGTTGGCAATCACAGAGGTCAGACGTTTCTTGTTGTTGGGCACCAGGTATCCACACATCTCAGGAGGGATTTTGTCCCACTCCTCTTTGCAGATCTTCTCCAAGTCATTAAGGTTTCGAGGCTGACGTTTGGCAACTCGAACCTTCAGCTCCCTCCACAGATGTTCTATGGGATTAAGGTCTGGAGACTGGCTAGGCCACTCCAGGACCTTAATGTGCTTCTTCTTGAGCCACTCCTTTGTTGCCTTGGCCGTGTGTTTTGGGTCATTGTCATGCTGGAATACCCATCCACGACCCATTTTCAATGCTCTGGCTGAGGGAAGGAGGTTCTCACCCAAGAAATGGGAAATACATTGATGAGAGGAAACTTTTTCTAAAACACCAAGTGGCTAAACTCTGATGTCCGAACACCCGGCGTGCCCTGGAGCTGTTGTCAGAGGACCGACTAGGGTCCGCCAGCCACATCTTAATACACACAGGCACAAACGACCTGAGAGACCAGCAGGAAAGGGTGGCCACAGTACTTCAGGGAGTGATTGAAAAAGCCTCTTCCACTTTCCCCAACGCACAAGTGGTTATCTCCACCTTGCTACCATGAAAAGACACCCTACCACCATACAAAATGCAGGCATTTCCAGGGACTGTGACTCAAAACGAAATACTTACCTGGCCCACCACTCCATCCTGGACTTGAACAGCCTTTACGACCAGGTCCACCTCTACAAGGCAGCAGTGCCCACCTTTGCCAGGACCCTGAAGGATATCACCCTCACCCGCAGCCACAGCACCTCACACAGGAGCAACAGAGAAACGGACACCCCGCCCAGACCAGCGAGACACCCTCCCAGAACTGCGAGACTCGCTCCCGGAGGACCTGCACCAACAGGATCCACACCAAGAGGACATACACCCAGACAACAGCACCACCAGCCACATCCCCACCCCCACCCCCATCCACACCCCCACCAGTCAACCCCTCCCCAAACAAACCCTTGCCACGCCCTATATAGGCCCCCCCAGATCAGTCTTATGCCCCTTCTGTCAACCAGACAACGTAAGAAAATTAACCACAATCACAAATGGTTTGATGAAGAATGCAACAATCACAAATGGTTTGATGAAGAATTAAAAAACCTAAGAAAGTAATTGAGGAACATATCCAACCAAAAACACAGAGACCCAGAAAACCTGAGCCTACGCCTTCACTATGGTGAAACACTAAAACAATACAGAAACATACTACAGCAAGTAAGAAATCAGCTCAATGTAATTGAAGAATCCCTAGAATCTAACCACTTCTGGGAAAATTAGGACACACTAAACCAGGGGTCCCCAAACTTTTTCCTGTGAGGGCCACATAACTTTTCCCTTCTCTGATGGGGGGCCGGTGTCAGTTTGTAACAGAAAAAGTGTGACGATCGTAGGGGAGCTTAAAAAATTTATTGTTTTCCAGAAAGCCACACATAACCAAATAACCCTTTCCAGGTTCTTTACAGAAAAAAAGTCAGGAAACAAATAATAACACTATTAATGAAATAAATAATAACTAAATAACCCTCTCTGAGTTCTTCACAGAAAAAACAGGAAATAAATAACACTATTTATGAAATAAATAATAACTAAATAACTCTCTCTGGGTTCTTCATAGAAAAAAAAGCCATGGAACATTAACTTTCTGTTGTGCCATGCACAATCTTAACAGATAAAAGTTCAGCTCAGTTGTCAGAGCAGAATCTCTCTGACACATATGAGCAGTCTCTTAAAGTTCTTGTGTTCCTTCCTTATAATCCTTTTGTAGGTTCCAGTAGGCTTGTAGACACCGCTGTTTGCAGCTCTCTCTCATCAACTTCCCTGTGAAAACCACAAAGGAAGCAGGTTGAGAAACTGAACTAAGTGATACAGCACCTACACAGCACAATACATTTCACTACCAGTATGGTTGTAAAGATGGATTTTATCCCAGTAGATTTTATTATGATTATATTTGTTTATGCTCAGAATGACTCATTCAAGTCAGAAAAGTGAGCTTACCTATGTATGTTCATCAGTGTGAACTGTGGGCCTGCATCTGGCTGGTGAGAAGTTGAATATCAGGTTCCATTCTAGTTACAGCCAGTCTCAAGCACTGATGCAAATGTTCATCTGTCAATCTTGATCTCATCGGAGTTTTCAGCAGTTTCATGCGAGAAAAGGTTTTCTCGCAGATATACGTGCTGCCAAAAACTGTGGACATTTTCATTGCGTGTTTTTGATGTTTGGATATGTGTCGTTTGGGAGGGCGGCATAGAAGTCAATGAGACTGTTGGGCTTGAATGCGTCTTTCAGAACATCACAGTTCTGTAACTCAGCCAACTCAAACTGATATGAAGGCTGGGCTTCATCAATGTCGGCAACAAAGGGGTTCTGAAAAAGACGGATTTCTTTTGCATGAACATGTAGTTCACTGAATCGCACACCGAACTCCGCCTTCAGCATTTCCAGTGCTTCCACGCACTTTTCAGCTGGGAACGGGACCGCTGGGTTCTCTGTCGACAGGTTTTGGGTAGCAGGAAGATGGACGAAGTTGCGCTTTTTCACTTGTTCCAAAAGCAGCGCTAATTTCACCTCAAATGCTTTTATGTGTGAATACATGTCGCAAATGAGTTTCCCCTCGCCTTGTAGCTGCAAGTTAAGGCTGTTAAGTATTTCTGTCACGTCTGTTAAAAATGCGAGGTGCCATTTCCATTCTGGGTCGATCAGCTCTGGGACCGTTTTGTCTTTTAAATGAAGAAATGCGTTAATTTCGGGTAGCAGCTCGTAAAAACGCCTCAAAACTCTGCCCCGGCTCAGCCATCGGACCTCTGTGTAGTACAGCACATCTCCGTGCGTAGACTCCAGTTCAGACAGGAATTCTTGGAACTGCCTGTGTTTAAGTCCCTTTGCTCTGATGAAGTTTATGCACGACACCACAACCTTCATTACAGAATCCCACGTCAACACTTTGCAGCACAGTGCTTGCTGGTGAATTAGGCAGTGGACTTGTCTTTGTGACGTACTTGTCTTTGTGACGGGATTCATAGTGTCGGCGAAGATTGTATTCTTTGAATACCGCCACCGTCTCTTGACAGATGAGACAAACAGCCTTTTCTTTGCATTGAACAAAAAAATAATCGTTTGTCCACTGCAGGTTAAATACCCTGCATTCTGAATCAATTTTTCTCTTACCTAACCTTTTCGCCATTATTCCGTTCTCTCTTTGACAGGGCCGGGCCTAGGATTTTTTTTCTGGAGGCCAAATAGGAAAAAAATCCGATAGCGTCTCTGGTATTGTTCAGAGGGCCGGGCCAAATGTGCTGACGGGCCGTATCCGGCCCGCGGGCCGTAGTTTGGTGACCACTGCACTAAACAAACAAGAGTTATTTTTCCAAAATGGAGATGTATGGAAAAACCACTTCTCCAATCTGTTTCGCTCTATAACAAAGAACAAACAGTAAAAACATATACTGTACCTCCTACCAGTCTGGAGAGAGAGAGAGACGTCTCCCCCCACCAGTCTGGAGAGAGAGAGAGACGTCTCCCCCCACCAGTCTGGGGAGCGAGAGAGACGTCTCCCCCCACCAGTCTGGAGAGAGAGAAAGACGCCTCCCCCAGCAGTCTGGAGAGAGAGAGACGTCTCCTCCCACCAGTCTGGGGAGCGAGAAAGACGTCTCCCCCCAGCAGTCTGGGGAGCGAGAAAGACGTCTCCCCCAGCAGTCTTGGGAGCGAGAAAAACGTCTCCCCCAACAGTCTGGGGAGCGAGAGAGACGTCTCCCCCCACCAGTCTGGAGAGAGAGAAAGACGCCTCCCCCAGCAGTCTGGAGAGAGAGAGACGTCTCCCCCCACCAGTCTGGGGAGCGAGAGAGACGTCTCCCCCCACCAGTCTGGAGAGAGAGAAGAGCGCCTCCCCAGCAGTCTGGAGAGAGAGAGACGTCTCCTCCCACCAGTCTGGGGAGCGAGAAAGACGTCTCCCCCCAGCAGTCTGGGGAGCGAGAAAGACGTCTCCCCCAGCAGTCTTGGGAGCGAGAAAAACGTCTCCCCCAACAGTCTGGGGAGCGAGAGAGACGTCTCCTCCCAGCAGTCTGGGGAGCGAGAAAGACGTCTCCCCCCAGCAGTCTTGGGAGCGAGAAAAACGTCTCCCCCAACAGTCTGGGGAGCGAGAGAGACGTCTCCTCCCAGCAGTCTGGGGAGCGAGAGAGACGTCTCCTCCTACCAGTCTGGGGAGCGAGAGAGACGTCTACCCCCAGCAGTCTGGGGAGCGAGAGAGACGCCTCCTCCTACCAGTCTGGGGAGCGAGAGAGACGTCTCTTCCTACCAGTCTGGGAGACGTCTTTTTTTACTCTGCTCCTCTCTTTTCTCCTCCTCCTCTCCTCCTCCTCTCCTCCTCCCTCTTCGCTTGTTTACTCATGTTCTCCTCTTCCCTCCTCCCTCTATCCTCCTCTCTCTCTCCTCCTCTCTCTCCTCTGTGCCCTGCCCTACCCCTGGCTAGCTGGGCAGGCAGATTGAGCAGTAAATTAAATTAATGCAGATCATTTCTCCATCATTTTTCATTCCTCTAAAATGATTCAAGCTGATGTAATAGGTTAATTAAAACACAAAACATTAGGCTCATTAAAAACCCATTAAAACTATCTCTAGGACCTGATTGATGGAGGCAGCGCATGAGCATGGGGTGGGAGGAGAGGGGGTGAGGGAGTGAGCGGAGGTGAGGGAGTGAGCGGAAGAGGGGTTGAGATTGTGGGGGACGGGGTGGAATGGGCGGTAAGTAGTTAAGGGAATATTGAAAAACGGAGAGCCGTGTGGAGAAGGAAGATGGATAATGGAAGGAAGAAGGGGTGAAGGTAGGAGGTGGGAGAAGGAGTGATGGAAGGAGGGAGGTGAGCAGGGAGGTCTAAGTGGAGTAATTTGAGAGCGGAAGGAGGGAGTGATGAAAGGAGAGAGTAGGGAGGGGTGAGGGAGAGATGGAGGGGTAATGGAGGACTTTTAAGATGGAGTACCTCCATTTAAGCTTTTGTAATTTGGTGTCCCTCTACTGCTGTTCTGTTCTGTTCCACCCTTAGAGATGTTTCTCTCCTCTCTCTCTCTCTCTGTCTCTCTCTTTCTCATACACACACTCTCTCCCTCTCTCTCTCTCTCTCACACTCTGTCACTCTCTTTCTCTCATTCTCTCTCTCTCTCTCACTCTGTCACTCTCTCTCTCTCTCTTTCTCACTCTCTCTCACTCTGTCTCGCTCTCTCTTTCTCTCTCTCTAACACTCTGTCTCTCTCTCTCTCTCACTCTCTCTCTCTCTCTATCTCTCTCTCATTCTCACTCTCTCTCATTCTCTCTCTCTCTTTCACTCTATCAGTCTCACTCTCACACTCTGTCTCTCTCTCTCACTGTCTCTCTCTCTCTCTCTCTCTCTCTCTCTCTCTCTCTCTCTCTCTCTCTCTTTCTCTCTCTCTTTCTCTCTCTCTCTCTCTCTTTCTCTCTCTCTAACACACTCTCTCTCTCTCATTCTCACTCGCTCTCTCTCAGTGTCTCTCTCACACTCTCTCTTTCTCTCTCTTTCTCTCTCTTTCTCTCTCTCTCTCTCTCTCATTCTCTCTCTCTGTCTCTCACTCTCTCTCTCTCTCTCTCTCTCTCTCTCTCTCTCTCTCTCTCTCTCTCTCTCTCTCTCTCTCTCTCTCCCCTTCCTCTCTCTCTCTCTATATTGGGTGACAGGTAGCCTGAGCAAGGAACTTAAACCTAATTGCTCTGGGTTTCAGACTGTCTGAAAAATGTCTCTATCTCTTTTTGCTTCCCTCTTTAGTCCACACTTCTCTCAATGTATTCCTACAAAGTATTTATATTTGCACATAAGGGCCCTAAAATATATAAAATACCAATTATTGGTAAGTACAGTGCATTCGGAAAGTCTTCAGATCCCTTGGCTTTTTCCACATTTTGTTACGTTACAGCCTTATTCTAAAATTGATTAAATTGTTTTTTCCCCTCAACAATCTACACACAGTACCCCATCATGACAAAGGAAAAATAGGTTTTTAGAAATGTTTGCAAATGTATTGAAAAAATAAATAAATAAATATTGCATTTACATAAGTACCCTTTACTCAGTACTTTGGTGAAGCACCTTTGGCAGTGATTACAGCCTCAGGTCTTCGTGGGTATGACGCTACAAGCTTGGCAAAACAGTATTTGGGGAGTTTCTCTCATTCTTCTCTGCAGATCCTCTCAAACACTGTCAGGTTGGATGGGGAGCGTTGCTGCACAGCTATTTTCATGTCTCTCCATAACTGTTCGATCGGGTTCAAGTCCGGGCTCTGTCTGGGCCACTCAAAGACATTCGGACACTTGTCCCGAAAACACTCCTGTGTTGTTTTGGCTGTGTGCTTAGGGTCGTTGTCCTGTTGGAAGGTGAACTTTTGCCCCAGTCTGAGGTCCTGAGTGCTCTTGAGCAGGTTTTCATCAAGGATCTCTCTGTACTTTCCTCAGTTCATCATTCCCTCGATACTGATTAGTCTCCCAGTCCTTGCCGCTGAAAAACATCACCACAGCAAGATGCTGCCACCACCATGCTTCAACGTAGGGATGGTGCCAGGTTTCCTCCAGACGTGACGCTTGGCATTCAGGCCAAAGAGTTCAATATTGGTTTCATCAGACACAAGGATCTTGTTTCTCATGGTCTGAGAGTAGTTAAGGGAATATTGAAAAACGGAGAGCCGTGTGGAGAAGGAAGATGGATAATGGAAGGAAGAAGGGGTGAAGGTAGGAGGTGGGAGAAGGAGTGATGGAAGGAGGGAGGTGAGCAGGGAGGTCTAAGTGGAGTAATTTGAGAGCGGAAGGAGGGAGTGATGAAAGGAGAGAGTAGGGAGGGGTGAGGGAGAGATGGAGGGGTAATGGAGGACTTTTAAGATGGAGTACCTCCATTTAAACTTTTGTAATTTGGTGTCCCTCTACTGCTGTTCTGTTCTGTTCCACCCTTAGAGATGTTTTTCTCCTCTCTCTCTTTCTCATACACACACTCTCTCCCTCTCTCTCTCTCTCTCACACTCTGTCACTCTCTCTCTCTCTCTCTCTCTCTCTCTCTCTCTCTCTCTCTCTCTCTCTCTCTCTCTCTCTCTCTCTCTCTCTCTCTCTCTCTCTCTCTCTCTCTCTCTCTCTCTCTCCCTTCCTCTCTCTCTCTATATTGGGTGACAGGTAGCCTGAGCAAGGAACTTAAACCTAATTGCTCTGGGTTTCAGACTGTCTGAAAAATGTCTCTATCTCTTTTTGCTTCCCTCTTTAGTCCACACTTCTCTCAATGTATTCCTACAAAGTATTTATATTTGCACATAAGGGCCCTAAAATATATAAAATACCAATTATTGGTAAGTACAGTGCATTCGGAAAGTCTTCAGATCCCTTGGCTTTTTCCACATTTTGTTACGTTACAGCCTTATTCTAAAATTGATTAAATTGTTTTTTCCCTCAACAATCTACACACAGTACCCCATCATGACAAAGGAAAAATAGGTTTTTAGAAATGTTTGCAAATGTATTGAAAAAATAAATAAATAAATATTGCATTTACATAAGTACCCTTTACTCAGTACTTTGGTGAAGCACCTTTGGCAGTGATTACAGCCTCAGGTCTTCGTGGGTATGACGCTACAAGCTTGGCAAAACAGTATTTGGGGAGTTTCTCTCATTCTTCTCTGCAGATCCTCTCAAACACTGTCAGGTTGGATGGGGAGCGTTGCTGCACAGCTATTTTCATGTCTCTCCATAACTGTTCGATCGGGTTCAAGTCCGGGCTCTGTCTGGGCCACTCAAAGACATTCGGACACTTGTCCCGAAAACACTCCTGTGTTGTTTTGGCTGTGTGCTTAGGGTCGTTGTCCTGTTGGAAGGTGAACTTTTGCCCCAGTCTGAGGTCCTGAGTGCTCTTGAGCAGGTTTTCATCAAGGATCTCTCTGTACTTTCCTCAGTTCATCATTCCCTCGATACTGATTAGTCTCCCAGTCCTTGCCGCTGAAAAACATCACCACAGCAAGATGCTGCCACCACCATGCTTCAACGTAGGGATGGTGCCAGGTTTCCTCCAGACGTGACGCTTGGCATTCAGGCCAAAGAGTTCAATATTGGTTTCATCAGACACAAGGATCTTGTTTCTCATGGTCTGAGAGTCTTTAGGTACCTTTTGGTAAACTCCAAGTGGGCTGTCATGTGCCTTTTCCTGAGGAGTGGCTTCTATCTAGCCAATCTATCCTAAATACCTGATTGGTGGAGTGCTGCAGAGATGGATGTCCTTCTGGAAGTTTCTCCCATTCCACAGAAGGACTCTGGAGCTCTGTCAGAGTGACCATCGGGTTTTTGGACACCTCCCTGACCAAGGCCCTTCTCCCCCGATTGCTCAGTTTGGCCAGGCGGCCAGCACTAGGAAGAGTCTTGGTGGTTCCAAACTTCTTCCATTTAAGAATCATGGAGGCCACTTTGTTCTTGTACCTTGAATGCCGCAGAAAGTGTTTGGTACCCTTCCCCTGATCTGTGCCTCGACACAATCCTGTCTCGGAGTGCTACGGACAATTCCTTCGACCTCATGGCTTGGTTTTTGCTCTGACATTCACTGTCAACTGTGGGACCTTATATAGACAGGTGTGTGCCTTTCCAAATCATGTCCAATCAATTGAATTAACCACAGGTGGACTCCAATCAAGTTGTAGAAACAGCTCAAGGATGATCAATGTAAACAGGATGAACCTGAGCTCAATTTTGAGTCTCATAAAAAAGGGTCTGAATACTTATGTAAAAATGGCTATAAAACATGTTTTCGCTTTGTCATTTTGGGTATTGTGTCTCCAATCTCTCTCTCTCTTAATATTCAGTCTCCACCATATCCCTCCCATAATGTTCAGTCTCCACTCTATCTATCTCATAATACTCAGTCTCCACTCTATCTCTCCCTTAGTATTCAGTCTCCACTCTATCTCTCCCATAATGTTCAGTCTCCAATATCTCTCTATTATAAAATTAATTTTACACTCTATCTCTCTCATAATATTCACTCTCCACTCTTTCTCTCTCATAATATTCTGTCTCCAATCTATATCTCCCTTAATATTCAGTTTCCATTCTAACTCTCCTATAATATTCAGTCTCCACTCTATCTCTCTCATAATACTCAGTCTCCACTCTATCTCTCTCATAATATACAGTCTCCACTCTATCCTTCTCATGATTTTCAGTCTCCACTCTATCTCTCTCATAATATTAAGTATCCACTCTATCTCTCTCATAATATTCTGTCTCCACTCTATCTTTCTCATGATATTCAGTCTTCACTCTATTTCTCCCATAATATTCAGTCTCCACTCTACCTCTCTCATAATATTCAGTCTCCACTCTATATCTCTCATAACATTCAGTCTCCACTCTATCTCTCTAATAATATTCAGTCTCCACTCTATCTCTTTCATAATATTCAGTCTCCACTCTATCTCTCTCATAATATTCAGTCTACACTCTATCTCTCTCATAATATTCAGTCTCCACTCTACCTACACATAATATTCAGTCTCCACACTACATCTCTCATAATATTCAGTCTCTACTCTATCTCTCTCATAATATTAAGTCTCCACTCTCTCTCTCTCTCATAATACTCACTCTCCACTCTATCTCTCTAAAAATATTCAGACTCCACTCTATCTCTCTCATAACATTCAGTGTCCACTCTATCTCTCTCATAATATTCAGTCTCCAATCTATCTCTCTCATAATATTAAGTCTCCACTATCTCTCTCATAATAATCAGTCTCCACTCTACCTACTCATAAAATTCAGTCTGCACTCTACCTACACATAATATTCAGTCTACTCACTACATATCTCATAATATTCAGTCTCTACTCTATCTCTCTCATAATATTAAGTTTCCACTCTCTCTCTCATAATACTCACTCTCCACTCTATATCTCTCATAATATTCAGTCTCAACCAAATATCTCTCTTAATATTCAGAATCCACTCTACATCTCTCATAATATTATATGTCCACTCTATCGCTCTCATAATATTCAGTCTCCACTCTATATCTCTTATAATATTCAGTCTCCACCCTATCTCTCTCATAATATTAAGTCTCCACTATCTCTCTCATAATATTCAGTCTCCACTCTATCTCCCTCATAATATTTAGTCTCCACTCTATCTCCCACATAATATTCCGTCTCCACTCTATCTCCCTCATAAAACTCACTCTCCACTCTATCTCTCTCATAATATTCAGTCTCCACTATATTTATCATAATATTCAGTCTCCACTATTTCTCCCTCATATTACTCACTCTCCACTCTATCTTTCTCATAATATTCATTCTCCACTATCTCTCTCATAATATTCAGTCTCCACTCTATTCTCTCATAATATTCAGTTTCCATCTATTTCTCTCATTATATTCAGTCTCCACTCTATCTCTCCCATAATTTTACAACTCCACTCTATCTCGCTCATACTATTCAGTCTCCACTCTATATTTCTCATAACATTCAGTATCCACCATATCTCTCTCATAATGTTGTCTCCACTCTATCTCCCTCATGATACTCACTCTCCACTCTATCTCTCTCATAATTTTCTGTCTCCACTATATCTCTCTCAAAATATTCAGCTCCACTCTACATCTCTCATAATATTCAGTCTAAACTCTATCTCTCTCATAATATTCAGTTTCTATCTATTTCTCTCATAATATTCAGTCTCCACTCTATCTCCCTCATAATACTCACTCCCCACTCTATCTCTTTCATAATATTCAGTCTCCACTCTACCTACACATAATATTCAGTCTCCACACTACATCTCTCATAATATTCAGTCTCTACTCTATCTCTCTCATAATATTAAGTCTCCACTCTCTCTCTCATAATACTCACTCTCCACTCTATCTCTCTCATAATATTCAGTCTCCACCAACTATCTCTCATAATATTCGGTCTCCACTCTACATCTCTCATAATATTATATGTCCACTCTATCTCTCTCATAATAGTCAGTCTCCACTCCATCTCTCCCATAATATTCAGTCTCCACTCTACCTCTCTCATAATATTCAGTCTCCACTCTATAGCTCTCATAACATTCATTCTCCACTCTATCTCTCTAATATCATTCAGTCTCCACTCTATCTCTCTCATAATATTCAGTCTCCACTCTATCTCTCTCATAATATTCAGTCTCCACTCTATCTCTCTCATAATATTCAGTCTACACTCTATCTCTCTCATAATATTCAGTCTCCACTCTACCTACACATAATATTCAGTCTCCACACTACATCTCTCATAATATTCAGTCTCTACTCTATCTCTCTCATAATATTAAGTCTCCACTCTCTCTCTCATAATATTCGCAGTGCTAGCTGTGCCAGTAGAGATCCTGGTTCGAATCCAGGCTCTGTTGTAGTCGGCCGTGACCGGGAGACCCATGGGGCAGCACACAATTGGCCCAGCGTCGTCCAGGGTGGGGGAGGGAATGGAATATTCAGTCTCCACTCTACCTCTCTCATAATATTCATTTTCCACTCTATAGCTCTCATAACATTCATTCTCCACTCTATCTCTCTCATAAAACTCAGTCTCCACTCTATCTCTCTCATAATATTATGTCTCCACTCTATCTTTCTCATGATATTCAGTCTTCACTCTATTTCTCCCATAATATTCAGTCTCCACTCTACCTCTCTCATAACATTCAGTCTCCACTCTATCTCTCTAATAATATTCAGTCTCCACTATATCTCTCTCATAATATTCAGTCTCCACTCTATCTCCCTCATAATATTTAGTCTCCACTCTATCTCCCACATAATATTCAGTCTCCACTATCTCTCTCATAATATTTAGTATCCACTATATCTCTCTCATAATGCTGTCTGCACTCTATCTCCCTCATAATACTCACTCTCCAATCTATCTCTCTCATAATATTCAGTCTACACTATATTTCTCATAATATTCTGTCTCCACTATTTCTCCCTCATACCACTCACTCTCCACTATATCTCTCTCATAATATTCAGTCTCCACTCTACATCTCTCATAATATTATATGTCCTCTCTATCTCTCTCATAATATTCAGTCTCCACTCTATATCTCTTATAATATTCAATCTCCAATTTATCTCTCTCATAATATTAAGTCTCCACTATCTCCCTCATAATATTTAGTCTCCACTCTATCTCCCTCATAATATTTAGTCTCCACTCTATCTCCCACATAATATTCAGTCTCCACTATCTCTCTCATAATATTCAGTATCCATTATATCTCTCTCATAGTGTTGTCTCCACTCTATCTCTCTCATAATATTCAGTCTTTACTCTATCTCTCTCATAATATTCAGCCTCCACTATATTTCTCATAATATTCTGTCTCCATTCAATCTCCCTCATATTACTCACTCTCCACTCTATCTCTCTCTTAATATTCATTCTCCACTATTTCTCTCATAATATTCAATCTCCACTGTATCTCTCTCATAATATTCAGTTTCCATCTGTTTCTCTCATAATATACAGTCTCCACTCTATCTCTCCCATAATATTACAACTCCACTCTATATTTCTCATAACATTCAGTCTCCACTCTATATCTCTCATAATATTCAGTATCCACCATATCTCTCTCATAATGTTGTCTCCACTCTATCTCCCACATAATATTCAGTCTCCACTATCTCTCTCATAATATTTAGTATCAACTATATCTCTCTCATAATGTTTTCTGCACTCTATCTCCCTCATAATACTCACTCTCCAATCTATCTCTCTCATAATATTCAGTCTCCACTATATTTCTCATAATATTCAGTCTCCACTATTTCTCCCTCATATTACTCACTCTCCACTATATCGCTCTCATAATATTCAGTCTCCACCAAATATCTCTCATAATATTCGGTCTCCACTCTACATCTCTCATAATATTATATGTCCACTCTATCTCTCTCATAATATTCAGTCTCCACTCTATATCTCTTATAATATTCAATCTCCACTCTATCTCTCTCATAATATTAAGTCTCCACTATCCCTCTCATAATATTCAGTCTCCACTCTATCTCTCTCATAATATTACGTCTCCACTATCTCCCTCATAAAATCACGTCTCCACTATCTCTCTCATAATATTAAGTCTCCACTATCTCTCTCATAATATTCAGTCTCCACTCTACCTACTCATAATATTCAGTCTCCACTCTATGTCTCTCATAATATTCAGTCTCCACTCTACATCTCTCATAATATTCAGTCTCCACTCTATATTTCTCATAATATTCAGTATCCACTATATTTCTCATAATATTCTGTCTCCACTCTATCTCCCTATATTACTCACTATCCACTCTATCTCTCTCATAATATTCATTCTCCACTATCTCTCTCATAATATTCAGTCTCCACTCTTTCTCTCTCATAATATTCAGTTTCCATCTATTTCTCTCATAATATTCAGACTCCACTCTCTCTCCCATAATATTACAACTCCACTCTATCTCGCTCATTCTATTCAGTCTCCACTCTATATTTCTCATAACATTCAGTCTCCACTCTCTATCTCTCATAATATTCAGTATCCACCAAATATCTCTCATAATATTCGGTCTCCACTCTACATCTCTCATAATATTATATGTCCACTCTATCTCTCTCATAATATTCAGTCTCCACTCTATATCTCTTATAATATTCAATCTCCACTCTATCTCTCTCATAATATTAAGTCTCCACTATCCCTCTCATAATATTCAGTCTCCACTCTATCTCTCTCATAATATTACGTCTCCACTATCTCCCTCATAAAATTACGTCTCCACTATCTCTCTCATAATATTAAGTCTCCACTATCTCTCTCATAATATTCAGTCTCCACTCTACCTACTCATAATATTCAGTCTCCACTCTATGTCTCTCATAATATTCAGTCTCCACTCTACATCTCTCATAATATTCAGTCTCCACTCTATATTTCTCATAATATTCAGTATCCACTATATTTCTCATAATATTCTGTCTCCACTCTATCTCCCTATATTACTCACTATCCACTCTATCTCTCTCATAATATTCATTCTCCACTATCTCTCTCATAATATTCAGTCTCCACTCTTTCTCTCTCATAATATTCAGTTTCCATCTATTTCTCTCATAATATTCAGACTCCACTCTCTCTCCCATAATATTACAACTCCACTCTATCTCGCTCATTCTATTCAGTCTCCACTCTATATTTCTCATAACATTCAGTCTCCACTCTCCATCTCTCATAATATTCAGTATCCACCATATCTCTCTCATAATGTTGTCTCCACTCTATCTCCCTCATAATACTCACTCTCCACTCTATCTCTCTCACAACATTCTGTCTCCACTATATCTCTCTCAAAATATTCAGCTCCACTCTATCTCTCTCATAATATTCAGTCTCCACTCTATCTCCCTCATAATACTCACTCCCCACTCCATCTCTCTCATAATATCCAGTCTTCACTCTATCTCTTTCATAATATTCAGTCTCCACTCTACCTACACATAATATTCAGTCTCCACACTACATCTCTCATAATATTCAGTCTATACTCTATCTCTCTCATAATATTAAGTCTCCACTCTCTCTCTCATAATACTCACTCTCCACTCTATCTCTCTCATAATATTCAGTCTCCACTATATTTCTCATAATATTCAGTCTCCACTATTTCTCCCTCATATCATTCACTCTCCACTATATCTCTCTCATAATATTCAGTCTCCACTCTATATCTCTTATAATATTCAATCTCCACTCTATCTCTCTCATAATATTAAGTATCCACTATCTCCCTCATAATACTTAGTCTCCACTCTATCTCCCACATAATATTCAGTCTCCACTCTATCTCCCTCATAATATTTAGTCTCCACTCTATCTCCCACATAATATTCAGTCTCCACTATCTCTCTCATAATATTCAGTATCCACTATATCTCTCTTATAGTGTTGTCTCCACTCTATCTCTCTCATAATATTCAGTCTTCACTCTATCTCTCTCATAATATTCAGTCTCCACTATATTTCTCATAATATTCTGTCTCCATTCTATCTCCCTCATATTACTCACTCTCCACTCTATCTCTCTCATAATATTCATTCTCCATTATCTCTCTCATAATATTCAGTCTCCACTATCTCTCTCTCATAATATTCAGTTTCCATCTGTTTCCCTCATAATATACAGTCTCCACTCTATCTCTCCCATAATATTACAACTCCACTCTATATTTCTCATAACATTCAGTCTCCTTTCTTTATCTCTCATAATATTCAGTATCCACCATATCTCTCTCATAATGTTATCTCCACTCTATCTCCCACATAATATTCAGTCTCCACTATCTCTCTCATAATATTTAGTATCCACTATATGTCTCTCATAATTGTCACACCCTGGCTCTGGGACTCTATATGTTGAGCCAGGGTGTGTTCATTCTCTGTGTTGTAATTCTATGTCGGGAGTTCTGGTTGTTGTGTTTCTATGTTGGCCAGAGTGGCTCCCAGTCAGAGGCAACGAGTGTCAGCTGTGGCTGGTTGTCTCTGATTGGGAGCCATATTTAAACTGTCTGTTATCCCTTTGTATTTGTGGGATCTTGTTTCCGTTTTGGTTTGTTCCTTGTTGGTTATATTGAACCGTAGGACTGCACGTTTCGTTTTGTTGTTTTGTTGTGTATATTATCACTATAGATAATAAAGATTCAAAATGTTCGTTCATCACGCTGCGCCTTGGTCTACTCCATACGACGATCGTGACAATAATGTTGTCTGCACTCTATCTCCCTCATAATACTCACTCTCCAATCTATCTCTCTCATAATATTCAGTCTCCACTATATTTCTCATAATATTCAGTCTCCACTATTTCTCCCTCATATTACTCACTCTCCACTATATCTCTCTCATAATATTCAGTCTCCACCAAATATCTCTCATAATATTCGGTCTCCACTCTACATCTCTCATAATATTCTATGTCCACTCTATCTCTCTCATAATATTCAGTCTCCACCCTATATCTCTTATAATATTCAATCTCCACTCTATCTCTCTCATAATATTAAGTCTCCACTATCTCCCTCATAATATTTAGTCTCCACTCTATATCCCACATAATATTCAGTCTCCACTCTATCTCCCTCATAATATTTAGTCTCCACTCTATCTCCCACATAATATTCAGTCTCCACTCTATCTCTCTCATAATATTCAGTATCCACTGTATCTCTCTCATAGTGTTGTCTCCACTCTATCTCCCTCATAATTCTCACTCTCCACTCTATCTCTCTCATAATATTCAGTCTTCACTCTATCGCTCTCATAATATTCAGTGTCCACTATATTTCTCATAATATTCTGTCTCCATTCTATCTCCCTCATATTACTCACTCTCCACTCTATCTCTCTCATAATATTCATTATCCACTATCTCTCTCATAATATTCAGTCTCCACTATATCTCTCTCATAATATTCAGTTTCCATCTGTTTCTCTCATAATATACAGTCTCCACTCTATCTCTCCCATAATATTACAACTCCACTCTATCTCGCTCATACTATTCAGTCTCCACTCTATATTTCTCATAACATTCAGTCTCCCTTCTATATCTCTCATAATATTCAGTACCCACCATATCTCTCTCATAATGTTGTCTCCACTCTATCTCCCACATAATATTCAGTCTCCACTATCTCTCTCATAATATTTAGTATCCACTATATCTCTCTCATAATTGTCACACCCTGGCTCTGGGACTCTATATGTTGAGCCAGGGTGTATTCATTCTATGTGTTGTAATTCTATGTCGGGAGTTCTGGTTGTTGTGTTTCTATGTTGGCCAGAGTGGCTCCCAATCAGAGGCAACGAGTGTCAGCTGTGGCTGGTTGTCTCTGATTGGGAGCCATATTTAAACTGTCTGTTTTCCTTTGTATTTGTGGGATCTTGTTTCCGTTTTGGTTTGTTCCTTGTTGGTTATATTGAACCGTAGGACTGCACGTTTTGTTTTGTTGTTTTGTTGTGTATATTATCACTATAGCTAATAAAGATTCAAAATGTTCGTTCATCACGCTGCGCCTTGATCTACTCCATACGACGATCGTGACAGATGATCCCACCACTCCAGGACCAAGCAGCGTGTCCAGGAACAGGCTGCCTGGACATGGGAGGAAGCGCCAGGAAAGGAGCTGGAGAGGTCGGCGATGGCCCAGGTGGGCAAAGTGTGGTCCTGGGAGGACATGCTCGGGGGAAAAGGGCCATGGACTAGGATTAAGGCCCTGGCGAGAGAGGAGCAGCGGCATCAGCAGTGTCGTCGTCGGACGGACGAGAGGCAACCCCCAAAATTTTTTAGGGGGGGGCACACGGCATGGGCGACTGGGCAGCAGGAGGCTGCCACACGGCGATTTGGGAGATTTGGAGAGGAGGCCACCGGGTTTGGGGGGCCAGAAGGCAGGTTGGCGGAGCCTGGATGGAAAGCGGAACCAACTTCCCGTACTCAGGCATGGCAGCATGGGACTGGGCAGGTGCCGCGGTATGCGGAGCGGCGTACGGTGCCACGAGTGGTCCGGCATAGTCCGGTACGTCCTGTGCGAGCACCCCGCACGTGTCGTGCGAAGGTGGGTATGCAGCCAGGACGGAGTGTGCCGGCTCAGCGCTCGTGGTCTCCAATGCCTCTCCTCGGTCCCGGATATCCTGCTCCAGTGTCACGTGCTGTTATGCCAGTACGGGTACACAGCCCTGTACGTCCTGTGCGGATGCCTCACACAGAGTGTGTGAGGGTAGGCATTCAGCCAGGACGGGTTGTGGACACTCTTCACTCCAGGTCTCCTATCCGTCTCCACAGCCCGGCCCGGCCTTTTCCTGCCCCTCGCACCAAGCCTACGGTGCGCGTCGCCAGCCCGGCCCGGCCTGTTCCTGCCACTCGCACCAAGCCTACGGCGCGCGTCGCCAGCCCGGCCCGGCCTGTTCCTGCCACTCGCACCAAGCCTACGGTGCGCGTCGCCAGCCCGCCCGGCCTGTTCTGCTACTGCGCACCAAGCCAGGGGTGCGAGACGCCAGCCTGGTAAGGCCCGTTGCTGCTCCACGCACCAAGCCTACGGTGCGCGTCGCCAGCCCGGCCCAGCCTGTTCCTGCTACTCGCACCAAGCCAGGGGTGCGAGACGCCAGCCTGGTAAGGCCCGTTCCTCCTCCACGCACCAAGCCAGGGGTACGAGTCGCCAGCCTGGTAAGGCCCGTTCCTCCTCCACGCACTAGCCAGGGGTGCGTATCGTCAGCCCGTCCGCCTTGCTGCTCCTCGCACCAAGCCAGGGGTGCGCATCGTCAGCCCGTCCGTCCGTTCCTGCTCCACGCACCAAGCCAGGGGTGCGCATCGTCAGTCCGGCACAACCCGTGCCTGGGGCACCGGTGCCTGATCAGGTAATGGTCGGCTGCTCCACACCGGAGCTGAAGCTATCCGCTCCTACTATGTCCAGTTCAGCTCCAGCCAGCGGGGCCAGAGCGGACCAGGGGCGCTATGGGGGGATTATTGGAGGGTGGTGGGCAAGCCCGAGCCAGAACCGCCGCGAGGAGGAATGCCCACCCAGCCCTCCCCTGTTTGGTTCTAGTTGAGGCGCGGTCGCAGTCCGCGCCTTTAGGGGGTACTGTCACACCCTGGCTCTGGGACTCTATATGTTGAGCCAGGTGTGTGTTCATTCTCTGTGTTGTAATTCTATGTCGGGAGTTCTGGTTGTTGTGTTTCTATGTTGGCTAGAGTGGCTCCCAGTCAGAGGCAACGAGTGTCAGCTGTGGCTGGTTGTCTCTGATTGGGAGCCATATTTAAACTGTCTGTTATCCCTTTGTATTTGTGGGATCTTGTTTCCGTTTTGGTTTGTTCCTTGTTGGTTATATTGAACCGTAGGACTGCACGTTTCGTTTTGTTGTTTTGTTGTGTATATTATCACTATAGATAATAAAGATTCAAAATGTTCGTTCATCACGCTGCGCCTTGGTCTACTCCATACGACGATTGTGACAATAATGTTGTCTCCACTCTATCTCCCTCATAATTCTCACTCTCCACTCTATCTCTCTCATAATATTCAGTCTTCACTCTATCTCTCTCATAATATTCAGTGTCCACTATATTTCTCATAATATTCTGTCTCCATTCTATCTCCCTCATATTACTCACTCTCCACTCTATCTCTCTCATAATATTCATTATCCACTATCTCTCTCATAATATTCAGTCTCCACTATATCTCTCTCATAATATTCAGTTTCCATCTGTTTCTCTCATAATATACAGTCTCCACTCTATCTCTCCCATAATATTACAACTCCACTCTATCTCGCTCATACTATTCAGTCTCCACTCTATATTTCTCATAACATTCAGTCTCCCTTCTATATCTCTCATAATATTCAGTATCCACCATGTCTCTCTCATAATGTTGTCTCCACTCTATCTCCCACATAATATTCAGTCTCCACTATCTCTCTCATAATATTTAGTATCCACTATATCTCTCTCATAATTGTCACACCCTGGCTCTGGGACTCTATATGTTGAGCCAGGGTGTATTCATTCTATGTGTTGTAATTCTATGTCGGGAGTTCTGGTTGTTGTGTTTCTATGTTGGCCAGAGTGGCTCCCAATCAGAGGCAACGAGTGTCAGCTGTGGCTGGTTGTCTCTGATTGGGAGCCATATTTAAACTGTCTGTTTTCCCTTTGTATTTGTGGGATCTTGTTTCCGTTTTGGTTTGTTCCTTGTTGGTTATATTGAACCGTAGGACTGCACGTTTTGTTTTGTTGTTTTGTTGTGTATATTATCACTATAGCTAATAAAGATTCAAAATGTTCGTTCATCACGCTGCGCCTTGATCTACTCCATACGACGATCGTGACAGAAGATCCCACCACTCCAGGACCAAGCAGCGTGTCCAGGAACAGGTTGCCTGGACATGGGAGGAAGCGCCAGGAAAGGAGCTGGAGAGGTCGGCGATGGCCCAGGTGGGCAAAGTGTGGTCCTGGGAGGACATGCTCGGGGGAAAAGGGCCATGGACTAGGATTAAGGCCCTGGCGAGAGAGGAGCAGCGGCATCAGCAGTGTCGTCGTCGGACGGACGAGAGGCAACCCCCAAAAATTTTTTAGGGGGGGGCACACGGCATGGGCGACTGGGCAGCAGGAGGCTGCCACAGGGCGATTTGGGAGATTTGGAGAGGAGGCCACCGGGTTTGGGGGGCCAGAAGGCAGGTTGGCGGAGCCTGGATGGAAAGCGGAACCAACTTCCCGTACTCAGGCATGGCAGCATGGGACTGGGCAGGTGCCGCGGTATGCGGAGCGGCGTACGGTGCCACGAGTGGTCCGGCATAGTCCGGTACTGTCACAAGCTGGGCTAGAACTCCGGTCTCAGATGTGGAGAGCTGGGGGTAATACCCCTTAGCCACAGAGGAGGTGTAGTAGGACCCAAATGAAACACCCAAGGCAATACTCCAGGCAAGTAGATTTAATGTAAAAACAAAGGTTCTTCGCACTTCACAAATAGTCCAACAAAAGTTCTTCTCAGAAAGAGGTATATTAACAAAACAGGAGGCAAAACAAAATAACTCCACGAGGGGAGAAAAACAAACTAAAGATAACTTAGAAAACCTTACTTGGAAAAACACGGTGGAACAAAGCAGGAGACACATAGCCAGGACTCAATAACCAAGTGAGAAACAAGGGGAAAACACACAGCTAAAATACACAAGGGGAAACAAGGCACAGGTGACCTGGATCAAGCTAATTAGGACACACGAGGAAGAACTAAGGCAGAGGGGAACACAGATGACCTCTAGAGGCCCGGAGACAAACAGGAGGCAGGAAGCTGACAGGACCCCCTCCTCTAGGAACGACTCCTGACGTTCCTTCCAGAACACCCCGGCCCCAGGGTGCGAAAATCTCGGATCAAACCTGGGTCCAGGATGTCCCTGGCTGGAACCCAGGAGCGCTCCTCTGGCCCGTAGCCCTCCCAGTCCACCAGATACTGCAGAGAGTTCTGGACCCTCCGGGAGTCCAGTATCCGGTGGACTGTGTAGGCTGGCTGGCCGTCAATGATCCTGGGAGGTGGCGGGGGGCCTGCGTGGGGGGCAAAAGGAGAAGACAAGACAGGTTTAAGGAGTGAAACATGGAAAGTGGGGTTAACTCTAAGGGAGCGAGGCAGAACCAAACGATACGAAACAGGGTTAACCTTTCTAGCTATGCGGAAAGGGCCGATGTATCTCTGGGAAAGCTTCTTGGATTCGACCCGGAGGGGCAGGTTCTTAGTGGCCAACCAAACTCTCTGACCAGCTCGGAAACTAGGGGCCGTCCGGCGGTGTCGATTAGCCTGACTTTGGTATCTCTGGGAGGTCCGAAGGAGGATACACCTGGCCTTCTTCCAGGTCCGCCTACAGCGTTGGACAAAGCGCTGGGCCGAGGGAACACCAACTTGCGCCTCTTCCTCTGGAAATAATGGAGGGTTGTAACCGAACTGGCATTCGAAGGGGGACAATCCGGTGGCTGAAGACTGGAGGGTGTTGTGGGCATATTCAGCCCAAATGATATAGGTGGCCCAAGACGTGGGATTACTGGCCGCCATACACCGCAGGGTGGTCTCCAGATCCTGATTAATCCGTTCCGTTTTGGCCATTAGACTCTGGATGGAACCCTGACGATAGGCTGGCTGTGGCCCCAATAAGCCTGCAGAAGGCCCCCCAAAACCGGGACGAGATTGGGGACCTCGGTCAGAAACCACGTCCAGGGGAATGCCAAATATCCGGAAGACATGGTTCATGAGGAGCTCAGCAGTCTCCTTAGCCGAGGGCAGCTTGGGCAGGGGAATAAACCGGGCAGCCTTAGAGAACCGGTCAACGATCACTAGGATGACGGTGTTGCCCTGGGATGGAGGAAGTCCCGTAACAAAGTCCAGAGAAAGGTGTGACCATGGCCTTCGAGGAATAGGTAAGGGATGGAGCAGTCCCTGGGGCCGCTGGCGCGTCGACTTTCCCTGGTTGCACACCGGGCAGGCCTCAACATAGACCTGCACGTCCTTCTTGATGGACGGCCACCAAAACCGCCGCCGGAGGAATTCCAGTGTGCGAGCACTGCCTGGATGGCATGTCAAGGGCGACTCATGACCCCACTGCAAGACGCGGGCCCGAACAGAGAGGAACGTACAGGCGACCGGCAGGACCACCGCCTGGATCGGGCTCATGGACAAGGGCTTCTCGTACTCCTCTTTCTAGTTCCCACTGAAGAGGTGCGACGATCCTAGACCTCGGAATAATCGATGCCAAGGGCTTCTCTTGTACCTCGGGAGAATAGGCTCGAGACAGGGCATCCGGCTTGACGTTCTTGGTGCCAGGTCGGTAAGACAGGAGGAACTGGAATCGATTAAAGAAAAGGGACCATCGTGCTTGCCGAGGGTTCATCCGCTTTAGCCTGTTGGAGATATTCCAGGTTCTTGTGGTCTGTGAGAACCTGGAACGGGTGCTGAGCCCCTCAAGCCAATGGCGCCACTCTTCCAAGGCCAGTTTTACTGCAAGCAACTCTAGATCCCCCACGTGGTAGTTGCGCTCGGCCTCAGACAGGCGGCGAGACATGAAGGCACAAGGGTGTAATCTCCCATCCTCACCCCTCTGTGACAGGACGGCTCCCACCCCCACCTCTGAGGCGTCCACCTCCACCACGAAAGGTCTTTCTGGGTCAGGAGTCACCAGAATCGGAGCAGACGTGAAGCGGCGCTTGAGATCCTCGAAGGCCCCTGCTGCTTCCGGACCCCAGTGAATCTTGGTCCCTCCTCCCTTGGTAAGCGTCGTCAAGGGGGCTACCACTGAGCTGAAATTCTTGATGAACTTCCGGTAGAAGTTAGAAAAGCCAATGAACCGTTGAACCTCCTTGACCGTGGCAGGTGTGGGCCAGCTGCGGACCGCTTCGACCTTCTTGGGATCCATCTCTAGGTGCCCGGGAGTGACAATAAACCCGAGAAACTGAGTCTGAGAAACATGAAATTCACACTTCTCAGGTTTAACATAGAGGTGATTGTCAAGGAGCCTCTGGAGAACCCGGCTAACATGCCCCTCATGCTCCTTCAGTGACCTCGAGAAGATGAGGATATCGTCCAGGTACACGAAGACGAACAGATTAAGCATATCCCGGAGAACATCATTAATCAGGGCTTGGAATACTGCGGGGCATTGGTGAGCCCGAACGGCATCACCCGATATTCATAGTGCCCCGTGGGCGTGTTGAACGCCGTCTTCCATTCGTCACCTTGCCGGATCCGCACGAGATGGTAAGCATTGCGGAGATCCAGTTTAGTAAAAATGGAAGCCCCTTGAAGCAGCTCAAAAGCAGTGGCCATGAGAGGAAGAGGATATCGATTCCGAACCGTGATCTTGTTGAGTCCCCGGTAATCAATACAAGGCCTAAGACCCCCGTCCTTCTTTTCAACAAAAGAAGCCCGCCCCAGCCGGGAAGTAGAGGCATGGATGAGGCCGGCTGCCAAGGACTCCTTAATGTAGGTGTCCATAGCTGCGTGCTCGGGGAGGACAAGGAAAAGATCCGACCTCTAGGAGGGCAGCACCCAGGGAGTAGATCAATGGCACAGTCATACGTGCGATGAGGCGGTAAGGAAGTAGCCCGGGCCTTGCTGAACACAGCCTTGAACCGATAGTAAACACTGGGGACTAGGGAGACGTCAACAGACTCTTGAAACTGGGTACTAGGGGCTGAGGGACTCTGAAGCATGCAGATGAGTTGGCAAGTGGGACCCCAGCTTAGAATGGTGCCAGTAGACCAGTCGATCTGGGGATTATGTCTGCATAGCCAAGGGTGACCCAGGATGATAGGATACTCGGGAGAGTCAATGAGATAGAAGGTTTCCTCCTGCTGGTGTTGAGAGATGGTAAGTCGCAGGGACTGAGTCGCCTCTGTAACCTTTCCTGGTTCCAGAGGTCTGCCATCTAAGGCTGTAACTGCCTGGGGATGAGGAAGTAGTTGGGTAGGGATCTTAAGTTCCTTAGCCAAGGTTACATCCAGGAAATCACCTGCGGCACCGGAATCGATCATAGCCTGGACCCGATGCTGGTGGCCCTCCCAGGACAGAGTGGCTGGAATAGCCAGGACAGCGTTAGTAGGAGGAGCTCTAATTCTCCCCATCACAGCCCTCCTGTAGCTGGGCGGGGACTGGCGTTTCCCGAAAGCTCGGGGCAAGTGGAGCGGAAGTGGCCGGCAACCCCGCAGTAGAGGCACCGACGCTCCCTCATGCGACGTTCCTTTTCATTGGGAGAAAGCCTGAACGGCCTAACTGCATGCTCTCCGGGAATCCTGGAGCAGTTCAAGAGCCGGGGAAGCTCTGAATGACGGAGTCCAAACAGGAGAAACAGAGCTGCTCCGAGGAACTTGGGACTGAGACACCTGGCGGCGAGCCGTTCTCCGCTCTCTTAGACGATTGTCCAGGCGGATGGCCAAGGCTATGAGGGACTCGAGATCTCCAGCTGGTTCTCGGGTGGCTAACTCATCTTGAAGGGGCTCAGATAACCCTCCCTGAAAGCAGACCCTCAGCGCTTCATCATTCCATCCGCTCCTTGCTGCTATGGTCCGAAAATCAATGGCGAAATCTGCCGTGCTTGAAGCCCTGACGGAGAGACAGTAGGCGCTTGGAAGCCTCCCGCCCACTGACAGGATGATCGAACACCCGCTTGAACTCTTCTACAAATGCAGCGTGGGAGTCACAACAGGCCTCCTGGGACTGCCACACCGCAGAGGCCCAGGCGAGCGCCTTGTCTGGAAAGAAGGGTAATGATGTAGGCAATCTTGGAACGGTCTGTGGGAAAACTTGAGGGTTGGAGCTCGAAGGTGAGGGAGCATTGGGTGAGGAAACCCTGGCAAGAGCTTGGATCCCCAGAAAAGGGCTTGGGAGGTGGTAGTCGGGGCTCCGCCAACCGAGAAGGCCTGTCGTCACTGGGAGGTGACCTGGGGAAGGGAGAGGACCAAGGAGGCGTTCAAAGAGCTGGTGAAGGGAACTCATCATTTCGGCCAGGAGTTGAGAATGTCTAGCCATCAGCTCCTCTTGTCGGCTGAGAACGGCTTCATGGCGCTGGAAAGAAGCCTCATGTCGAGTGATCACCGCCAACAGGTCCTGGGAACTGAGTGTTTCTGGGTCCATGATGACTTGGTTATTCTGTCACAAGCTGGGCTAGAACTCCGGTCTCAGATGTGGAGAGCTGGGGGTAATACCCCTTAGCCACAGAGGAGGTGTAGTAGGACCCAAATGAAACACCCAAGGCAATACTCCAGGCAAGTAGATTTAATGTAAAAACAAAGGTTCTTCGCACTTCACAAATAGTCCAACAAAAGTTCTTCTCAGAAAGAGGTATATTAACAAAACAGGAGGCAAAACAAAATAACTCCACGAGGGGAGAAAAACAAACTAAAGATAACTTAGAAAACCTTACTTGGAAAAACACGGTGGAACAAAGCAGGAGACACATAGCCAGGACTCAATAACCAAGTGAGAAACAAGGGGAAAACACACAGCTAAAATACACAAGGGGAAACAAGGCACAGGTGACCTGGATCAAGCTAATTAGGACACACGAGGAAGAACTAAGGCAGAGGGGAACACAGATGACCTCTAGAGGCCCGGAGACAAACAGGAGGCAGGAAGCTGACAGGTACGTCCTGTGCGAGCACCCCGCACGTGTCGTGCGAAGGTGGGTATGCAGCCAGGACGGAGTGTGCCGGCTCAGCGCTCGTGGTCTCCAATGCCTCTCCTCGGTCCCGGATATCCTGCTCCAGTGTCACGTGCTGTTATGCCAGTACGGGTACACAGCCCTGTACGTCCTGTGCGGATGCCTCACACAGAGTGTGTGAGGGTAGGCATTCAGCCAGGACGGGTTGTGGACACTCTTCACTCCAGGTCTCCTATCCGTCTCCACAGCCCGGCCCGGCCTGTTCCTGCCCCTCGCACCAAGCCTACGGTGCGCGTCGCCAGCCCGGCCCGGCCTGTTCCTGCCACTCGCACCAAGCCTACGGCGCGCGTCGCCAGCCCGCCCGGCCTGTTCCTGCCACTCGCACCAGCCTACGGGCGCGCCAGCCCGCCCGGCCTGTTCCTGCCACTCGCACCAAGCCTACGGTGCGCGTCTCCAGCCCGGCCCGGCCTGTTCCTGCTACTCGCACCAAGCCAGGGGTGCGAGACGTCAGCCTGGTAAGGCCCGTTGCTGCTCCACGCACCAAGCCTACGGTGCGCGTCGCCAGCCCGGCCCAGCCTGTTCCTGCTACTCGCACCAAGCCAGGGGTGCGAGACGTCAGCCTGGTAAGGCCCGTTCCTCCTCCACGCACCAAGCCAGGGGTACGAGTCGTCAGCCTGGTAAGGCCCGTTCCTCCTCCACGCACCAAGCCAGGGTGCGTATCGTCAGCCCGGTCCGGCCCGTTGCTGCTCCTCGCACCAAGCCAGGGGTGCGCATCGTCAGCCCGGTCCGGTCCGTTCCTGCTCCACGCACCAAGCCAGGGGTGCGCGTCGTCAGTCCGGCACAACCCGTGCCTGGGGCACCGGTGCCTGATCAGGTACTGGTCGGCTGCTCCACACCGGAGCTGAAGCTATCCGCTCCTACTATGTCCAGTTCAGCTCCAGCCAGCGGGGCCAGAGCGGACCAGGGGCGCTATGGGGGGATTATTGGAGGGTGGTGGGCAAGCCCGGAGCCAGAACCGCCGCCGAGGAGGAATGCCCACCCAGCCCTCCCCTGTTTGGTTCTAGTTGAGGCGCGGTCGCAGTCCGCGCCTTTAGGGGGGGGTACTGTCACACCCTGGCTCTGGGACTCTATATGTTGAGCCAGGGTGTGTTCATTCTATGTGTTGTAATTCTATGTCGGGAGTTCTGGTTGTTGTGTTTCTATGTTGGCCAGAGTGGCTCCCAGTCAGAGGCAACGAGTGTCAGCTGTGGCTGGTTGTCTCTGATTGGGAGCCATATTTAAACTGTCTGTTATCCCTTTGTATTTGTGGGATCTTGTTTCCGTTTTGGTTTGTTCCTTGTTGGTTATATTGAACCGTAGGACTGCACGTTTCGTTTTGTTGTTTTGTTGTGTATATTATCACTATAGATAATAAAGATTCAAAATGTTCGTTCATCACGCTGCGCCTTGGTCTACTCCATACGACGATTGTGACAATAATGTTGTCTGCACTCTATCTCCCTCATAATACTCACTCTCCAATCTATCTCTCTCATAATATTCAGTCTCCACTCTACATCTCTCATAATATTCTATGTCCACTATATCTCTCTCATAATATTCAGTCTCCACCCTATATCTCTTATAATATTCAATCTCCACTCTATCTCTCTCATAATATTAAGTCTCCACTATCTCCCTCATAATATTTAGTCTCCACTCTATATCCCACATAATATTCAGTCTCCACTCTATCTCCCTCATAATATTTAGTCTCCACTCTATCTCCCACATAATATTCAGTCTCCACTCTATCTCTCTCATAATATTCAGTATCCACTGTATCTCTCTCATAGTGTTGTCTCCACTCTATCTCCCTCATAATTCTCACTCTCCACTCTATCTCTCTCATAATATTCAGTCTTCACTCTATCTCTCTCATAATATTCAGTGTCCACTATATTTCTCATAATATTCTGTCTCCATTCTATCTCTCTCATATTACTCACTCTCCACTCTATCTCTCTCATAATATTCATTCTCCACTATCTCTCTCATAATATTCAGTCTCCACTATATCTCTCTCATAATATTCCGTTTCCATCTGCTTCTCTCATAATATACAGTCTCCACTCTATCTCTCCCATAATATTACAACTCCACTCTATCTCGCTCATACTATTCAGTCTCCACTCTATATTTCTCATAACATTCAGTCTCCCTTCTATATCTCTCATAATATTCAGTATCCACCATATCTCTCTCATAATGTTGTCTCCACTCTATCTCCCTCATAATATTCCCCCTCCACTCTATCTCTCTCATAATATTCTGTCTCAACTATATCTCTCTCAAAATATTCAGCTCCACTATATCTCTCTCAAAATATTCAGCTCCACTCTATCTCTCTCTCATGTTATTCAGTCTCCACTCTATCCCTCTCATAATAATCAGTCTCCAATCTATCTCTCTCTATAATATTAAGTATCCACTATCTCTCTCATAATATTCAGTCTCAACTCTACCTACTCATAATATTCAGTCTCCACTCTACCTACACATAATATTCAGTCTCCACACTACATCTCTCATAATATTCAGTCTCTACTCTATCTCTCTCATAATATTAAGTCTCCACTCTCTCTCTCATAATACTCACTCTCCACTCTATCTCTCTCATGATATTCAGTCTCAACCATATATCTCTCATAATATTCGGAATCCACTCTACATCTCTCATAATATTATATTTCAACTCTATCTCTCTCATAATATTCAGTCTCCACTCTATATCTCTTATAATATTCAGTCTCCACTCTATATCTCTCATAATATTAAGTCTCCACTATCTCTCTCATAATATTCAGTCTCCACTCTATCTCCCTCATAATATTTAGTCTCCAATCTATCTCCCACATAATATTCCGTCTCCACTCTATCTCTCTCATAATATTCAGTATCCACTATATCTCTCTCTTAGTGTTGTCTCCACTCTATCTCTCTCATAATATTCAGTCTTCACTCTATCTCTCTCATAATATTCAGTCTCCACTATCTCTCTCATAATATTCAGTCTACACTCTACCTACTCATAATATTCAGTCTCCACTCTATCTCTCTCATAATATTCAGTATCCACTATATCTCTCTCATAGTGTTGTCTCCACTCTATCTCCCTCATAATACTCACTCTCCACTCTATCTCTCTCATAATATTAAGTCTCCACTATCTCCCTCATAATATTTAGTCTCCACTCTATATCCCACATAATATTCAGTCTCCACTCTATCTCCCTCATAATATTTAGTCTCCACTCTATCTCCCACATAATATTCAGTCTCCACTCTATCTCTCTCATAATATTCAGTATCCACTGTATCTCTCTCATAGTGTTGTCTCCACTCTATCTCCCTCATAATTCTCACTCTCCACTCTATCTCTCTCATAATATTCAGTCTTCACTCTATCTCTCTCATAATATTCAGTGTCCACTATATTTCTCATAATATTCTGTCTCCATTCTATCTCTCTCATATTACTCACTCTCCACTCTATCTCTCTCATAATATTCATTCTCCACTATCTCTCTCATAATATTCAGTCTCCACTATATCTCTCTCATAATATTCCGTTTCCATCTGTTTCTCTCATAATATACAGTCTCCACTCTATCTCTCCCATAATATTACAACTCCACTCTATCTCGCTCATACTATTCAGTCTCCACTCTATATTTCTCATAACATTCAGTCTCCCTTCTATATCTCTCATAATATTCAGTATCCACCATATCTCTCTCATAATGTTGTCTCCACTCTATCTCCCTCATAATATTCCCCCTCCACTCTATCTCTCTCATAATATTCTGTCTCAACTATATCTCTCTCAAAATATTCAGCTCCACTATATCTCTCTCAAAATATTCAGCTCCACTCTATCTCTCTCATGTTATTCAGTCTCCACTCTATCCCTCTCATAATAATCAGTCTCCAATCTATCTCTCTCATAATATTAAGTATCCACTATCTCTCTCATAATATTCAGTCTCAACTCTACCTACTCATAATATTCAGTCTCCACTCTACCTACACATAATATTCAGTCTCCACACTACATCTCTCATAATATTCAGTCTCTACTCTATCTCTCTCATAATATTAAGTCTCCACTCTCTCTCTCATAATACTCACTCTCCACTCTATCTCTCTCATGATATTCAGTCTCAACCATATATCTCTCATAATATTCGGAATCCACTCTACATCTCTCATAATATTATATTTCAACTCTATCTCTCTCATAATATTCAGTCTCCACTCTATATCTCTTATAATATTCAGTCTCCACTCTATCTCTCTCATAATATTAAGTCTCCACTATCTCTCTCATAATATTCAGTCTCCACTCTATCTCCCTCATAATATTTAGTCTCCAATCTATCTCCCACATAATATTCCGTCTCCACTCTATCTCTCTCATAATATTCAGTATCCACTATATCTCTCTCTTAGTGTTGTCTCCACTCTATCTCTCTCATAATATTCAGTCTTCACTCTATCTCTCTCATAATATTCAGTCTCCACTATCTCTCTCATAATATTCAGTCTACACTCTAACTACTCATAATATTCAGTCTCCACTCTATCTCTCTCATAATATTCAGTATCCACTATATCTCTCTCATAGTGTTGTCTCCACTCTATCTCCCTCATAATACTCACTCTCCACTCTATCTCTCTCATAATATTTAGTCTTCACTCTATCTCTCTCATAACATTCAGTCTCCACTCTACATCTCTCATAATATTCAGTCTCCACTCTATATTTCTCATAATTTCCGGTCTCCACTATATTTCTCATAATATTCAGTCTCCACTTTATCTAACTCATATTACTCACTCTCCACTCTATCTCTCTCATAATATTCATTCTCCACTATCTCTCTCATAATATTCAGTCTCCACCCTATCTCTCTCATAATATTCAGTTTCTATCTATTTCTCTCATAATATTCTGTCTCCACTCTATCTCTCCCATAATATTACAACTCCACTCTATCTCGCTCATACTATTCAGTCTCCACTCTACATTTCTCATAACATTCAGTCTCCAATCTATATCTCTCATAATATTCAGTATCCACCATATCTCTCTCATAATGTTGTCTCCACTTTATCTCCCTCATAATACTCACTCTCCACTCTATCTATAATAATATAATAATATAATATAATAATATGCCATTTAGCAGACGCTTTTATCCAAAGCGACTTACAGTCATGCGTGCATAAATTTTTTTTTGTGTATGGGTGGTCCCGGGGTTCGAACCCACTACCTTGGCGTTACAAGCGCCGTGCTCTACCAGCTGAGCTACAGAGGACCACATAATTATAATTATCTCTTTCATAATATTCTGCCTCCATTATATCTCTCTCACAATATTCAGCTCCACTCTATCTCCCTCATAATACTCACTCCCCACTCCATCTCTCTCATAATATTCAGTCTTCACTCTATCTTTTTCATAATATTCAGTATCCACTCTATATTTCTCATAATATTCAGTCTAAACTCTATATTTCTCATAATATTTAGTCTACACTCTATCTCTCTCATAATATTCAGTCTCCACTCTACCTACAAATAATATTCAGTCTCCACACTACATCTCTCATAATATTCAGTCTCTACTCTATCTCTCTCATAATATTAAGTATCCACTCTCTCTCTCTCATAATACTCACTATCCACTCTATCTCTCTCATAATATTCAGTCTCCACTATATATCTCTCATAATATTAGGTCTCCACTCTACATCTCTCAAAATATTATATGTGCACTCTATCTCTCTCATAATATTAAGTCTTTACTCTATCTCGCTCATACTATTCAGTCTCCACTCTATATTTCTCATAATATTCAGTCTCCACTCTATCTTGCTCATACTATTCAGTCTCCACTCTATATTTCTCATAACATTCAGTCTCCACTCTATCTCTCCCTCATAATATTTAGTCTCCACTCTTCTCCCACATAATATTCAGTCTCCACTCCTTCTCTCTCTTAATATTCAGTCTCCACTCTATCTCTCCCATAATATTTAGTCTCCACTCTATCTCTTTCATAATAGTCAGTCTCCCCTCTATCTCTCTCATAATATTCTGTCTCCACTCTATCTTTCTCATGATATTCAGTTCCCACTCTATTTCTCCCAAAATAATCAGTCTCCACTCTATCTCTCTCATAATATTCAGTCTCCACTCTCTCTCTCTCATAATATTCCTTCTGATAAACAATTCTGCTCTTTTTCTTTTCAATCACTTCTCTTTCTTTTTCTCAGAAACGTAAAATTATCATAAAAGCAGCCAAATACCTCATTATTCTAGGTGATTCCAAAAAGCATGGCCTGACAGTTCACAGTGTATTCAAATATTCATAGGTCTATTTGAATACTGAGATGTAGAGAATGCGTCCCAAAATGGCATCCTTTAGGGTTCTGTCAATGTAGTGTGTGTGAGTGAGTGGGTATATGGTTTGCATATATAGTCTGAGTGTGCCTAGGGTCAGTGCAGATACTTAGTGTACCATTCATTTACTATTTTGAAGTCTGGCTATTTAGCGGTCTTATGGCTTGAAGGTGGAAGCTGTCTCAGAGCCTGTTGGTCAGAGTCGATGCTTCGGTACCGTTTGCTGGACTGTAGCATAGTGAACTTTCCATGGTTTGTGTGGCTGGAGTCTTTGTAAATTTTTCAGGCCTTCTTCTGACACCACCTGATATAGAGGTCCTGGAAGGCAGGGAGCTCAGCCCCAGTGATGTACTGGGCTGTCTGCACCACCCTCTGTAGCACTTTGCGGTCAAGGGCGGTGCATTTGCCATATCAAGCGGTGATGCAGCCAGTGAAGATGCTCTCTATGGTGTAGCTGTAGAACCTTTTGAGGATCTGAGGGCCCATGCCAAATCTTTTCAGCCTCCTGAGGGGGAAGAGGCGCTGCCGTTTCCTCTTCACATCTATGCAGGTGTGTGTGGACCATGTTAGGTCCTTAGTGGTGTGTAGCCAAGGAACTTGAAGTTCTCGATGTGGATGGGGGCGTGCTCTCCCCTCTTTCTCCTGTTGACCACAATCAGCTCCTTGGTCTTACTAACGTTGAGGGAGAGGTTGTTATCCCGGCACCACACTGCTATGTCTATGACCTCCTCCCTGTACGCTGACTCATCACCATCGGTGATGCGCAGTAGTATTCCGTCTGGGCCGGCAGGCTTGTGATTGTTAACCTGCTTAAACGTTTTGCTCACATCGGCCACAGAGAGCGAGATCACACAGTCATCCGGAAAAACAGGGGCTTTCACTCAAGGTACAATGTTATATTCCTCAAAGCGAGCATAAAACACATTTAGCTCATTTGGGAGTTCTGCATTGCTGGGCAACTCATTGCTGGGTTTCCCTTTGTAATCTGTTATCGTCTGCAAGCCCTGCCACATACGACGAGCGTCAAAGCCAGATTCCACCTTCCTCCTATGTTGTCCTTTTGCATGTTTGATGTCTCGTTGGAGGTCGTAGCGGGCTTTCTTGTATGCGGCCAAGTCAATGTCATGTACCTTGTAAGCGGTAGCTCTAGCCTTTAACCCAATGCGGATATTGCCTGTAATCCATGGTTTTTGGTTTGGACATGTTCTTACAGTCACTGTGTGAACGACATTGTCTATGCACTTCTTGATGAAGTGGGGTACTGTCACGCCCTGGCTCGGGGGACTCTTAAATGTTGAGCCAGGGTGTGGAGTTTCTGTTACATTTTCTATGCTTTTGTTCTAGATCGTTTATATCTATGTTGGCCAGGGTGGTTCCCAATCAGAGACAGCTGTAGCTCGTTGTCTCTGATTGGGGACCATACTTAGGCTGCCTGTTTGGCACTAGTATTTTGTGGGATCTTGTTCCAAAAGGTTTGTGTTGTAACCTAGGACGTCACGTATCGTTTGTTTATTGTTTTGATCGTGTGTTAAGTACAATAAAGAATGTACGCTTATCACGCTGCGCCTTGGTCCGCTTCATCTGTCAGCGATCGTGACATTCCTTCACACTTGAAGCAGCACACCAGTTGTTATTTATGAAAAAACACACTTCACCTCCTCGCATGGAGAATCCACAGAGTACTATGTGCATTGCGTCATCATCCAGCCACGTTTCAATAAGACATACTGTATAATATTGCAGCTTTTCAAGTCTCTCTGATAGGAGACTCTCGAACGAAGCTCATCCATCTTATTCTCGAGTGACTGGACATTTGCCAATAGAACGTGACCGCCGTTCGGTTTTCTCTTTGCTTCAATTTCACCAAGACTCTACCTTATCTCCCTCGTCTATACCTGCAGTGTTTTGATAGCCCATGGAACAAAGGAATAGGGTCCGGTATGAACAGTGAAACAGCTGAGTCGGAGTTGAACTCGTATTTTAATTCGAAATCGACGTTAGTAACTGTCGATTTGATTTCCAGAAGTGCTTTGCGGTCATATATGAAAAAAGTATGAACTTTAAAAAGTTAAGAGAAACACTATAAAAGTCACTATATAGCAAAGTTGGGTTGGAACTTGTAAGATGTAGCCCTTCTCCATCGGCGCCATCTTGAAGGATGAGGAGGTAGGCCTCTCCTGTTCCAGAACTCTCTTGTCCTTCTAACAGGAAATACAGGATGGCACCTAACATTATTCTATCAGTCAGAGAACTCAACGGACGTTTGTCTCCTTCTTTCTCTCTCTCTCTCTCTCTCTCTCTCTCTCTCTCTCTCTCTATCCCTCCCCCTCTCTGCTTCTTTCATTGCAGAATTTGTTCTGTAATCGTCTGTGTTTAGTTCTATAGGACGCCAGTCAGAGACATGATTATAGTCTTTGACATCATCGTTTCTTCTTCCTCTTGAACTATATTTCTGTTGGCATCAAATCAAATGAAAATTTTATTTGTCACATGCGTCGAATACAACAGGTGTAGACCTTACCGTGAAATGCTTATTTACAAGCCCTTAACCAACAATGAAGATATATATTTGCTAAATATTTGTATATATATATACAAATAAAAAATAAAATACAGGGGGTACCGGTACTGAGTCAATGTACGGGGGTCCAGGTTAGTCGAGGTAATTGAGGTAATATGTACATGTAGATAGGGGTAAAGAGACTATGCAAAGATAAAAAACAGCGAGTAGCAGCAGTGTTAATGCAATGCAAATAGTCTGGGTAGCCATTTGATTACCTGTTCAGCAGTCTTATGGCTTGGGGGTAGTAGGTGTTCAGGAGCCTTTTAGATGTAGACTTAGCGATCCGGTAACGCTTTGCTTTGCGGTAGCAAAGAGAACAGACTATGACTAGGGTGGCTGGAGTCTTTGACAGTTTTTAGGGCATTCCTCTGACACCGCCTGGTCTAGAGGTCCTGGATAGCAGGAAGCTTAGCCCCAGTGATGTACTGGGTCATACGCACTACCCTCTGTAGCGACTTGCGGTTGGATGCCGAGCAGTAACCATACTAAGCGGTGATGCAACCAGTCAGAATGCTCTCGATGGTGCAGCTGTAGAACTTTTTGAGGCATGACACCAAGGATATGTCCCAAATGGCACCCTATTCCCTATATAGTACACTCCCTATATAGTGCACTCTAAATTACAAGCAGCTAACCCTAGGAAGCTCTTTGCCACCTTCTCCTCCCTGCTGAATCCTCCTCCCCCCTCTCTGTGGATGACTTCGTCAACCATTTTGAAAAGAAGGTTGACGACATCCGATCCTCGTTTGTTAAGTCAAATGACACTGCTGGTCCTGCTCACACTGCCCTACCCTATGCTTTGACTACTTTCTCCCCTCTCTCTCCAGATGAAATCTTACGACTTGTGACGGCCGGCCGCCCAACAACCTGCCCGCTTGACCCTATCCCCTCCTCTCTTCTCCAGACCATTTCCGGAGACCTTCTCCCTTACCTCACCTCGCTCATCAACTCATCCTTGACCGCTGGCTATGTCCCTTCCGTCTTCAAGAGAGCGAGAGTTGCACCCCTTCTCAAAAAACCTACACTCGATCCCTCCTACTACAGACCAGTATCCCTTCTTTCTTTTCTCTCCAAAACTCTTGAGCGTGCTGTCTTTAGCCAACTCTCTTGCTATCTCTCTCAGAATGACCTTCTTGATCCAAACCAGTCAGGTTTCAAGACTGGTCATTCAACTGAGACTGCTCTTCTCTGTGTCACGGAGGCTCTCCGCACTGCTAAAGCTAACTCTCTCTCCTCTGCTCTCATCCTTCTAGACCTATCTGCTGCCTTTGATACTGTGAACCATCAGATCCTCCTACCAGGTGGCGTGGCGAGAATCTGTCTCCGCACCACGTGCTCTCACCACTGGTGTCCCCCAGGGCTCAGTCCTATTCTCGCTATACACCAAGTCACTTGGCTCTGTCATATCCTCACATGGCCTCTCCTATCATTGCTACGCAGACGACACACAATGAATCTTCTCCTTTCCCCCTTCTGATAACCAGGTGGCGAATCGCATCTCTGCATGTCTGGCAGACATATCAGTATAGATGACAGATCACCACCTCAAGCTGAACCTCGGCAAGACGGAGCTGCTCTTCCTCCCGGGGAAGGACTGCCCGTTCCATGATCTCGCCATCACGGTTGACAACTCCGTTGTGTCCTCCTCCCAGAGTGCAAAGAGCCTTGGCGTGACCCTGGACAACACCCTGTCGTTCTCCGCTAACATCAAGGCGGTGACCCGATCCTGTAGGTTCATGCTCTACAACATTCGCAGAGTACGACCCTGCCTTACACAGGAAGCGGCACAGGTCCTAATCCAGGCACTTGTCATCTCCCGTCTGGATTACTGCAACTCGCTGTTGGTTGGGCTCCCTGCCTGTGCCATTAAACCCTTACAACTCATCCAGAACGCCGCAGCCCATCTGGTGTTCAACCTTCCCAAGTTCTCTCACGTCACCCTGCTCCTCTGCACACTCCACTGGCTTCCAGTTGAAGCTCGCATCTGCTACAAGACCATGGTGCTTGCCTACGGAGCTGTGAGGGGAACGGCACCTCCGTACCTTCAGGCTCTGATCAGTCCCTACACCCAAATGAGGGCATTGCGTTCATCCACCTCTGGCCTGCTGGCCCCCCTACCTCTGCGGAAGCACAGTTCCCGCTCAGCCCAGTCAAAACTTTTCACTGCTCTGGCACCCCAATGGTAGAACAAGCTCCCTCACGACGCCAGGACAGCGGAGTCACTCACCACCTTCCGGAGACACTTGAAACCCCACCTCTTTAAGGAATACCTGGGATAGGATCAAGTAATCCTTCCACCCCCCCTTACCCCATCCCCCCCCAAAAAAAATTAAAAAAATAAAATAATTGTAAAGTGGTTGTCCCACTGGCTATCATAAGGTGAATGCACCAATTTGTAAGTCGCTCTGGATAAGAGCGTCTGCTAAATGACGAAAATGTAAATGTGATGTACTTTTGACCAGGACCCAAAAGTAGTGCACTATGTAGGGAATAGGGTGCAATTTGGGACATTTCCTTGGCGTCATGCCCAGCTCCAGACATGAAGGACTTTAACATAACACAAAATCAATCGGAATAAAACATGATGGGCTCTATCTGATGTTTAAATAGAAAGGATGTGGTCTATATATATAATCTTTGCATGCATAGAACACACGCAGGCACACACACACACACACACACACACACACACACACACACACACACACACACACTGAGAGCTTACTGGGGGGTTTATAGTGAAGCCTCAGTATTGGCCTCTGGTGTTGTGTTCTGTGAGTCATGTAAACATGGTTAGCATTATGTCAGAGCTTTACTGAGGCCTCCAGAGCTGTTCCACACTGGGCTCTATGTGTGTGTGAGTGTGTGTTTTGTTTGTGTGTGTGCGTGTGTGTGCGTGTGTCTGTGTGTCTGCGTGTATGCGTGTATGCATGTGTGTGCGTGTGTGTGTGTGTGTGCGTGTGTGTGTGCATGTGTGTGTGTGTGTGCGTGTGTGTGTGTGTGTGTGCGTGTGTGTGCGTGTGTCTGCGTGTAGGCGTGTATGCGTGTTTGTGTGTGTGCGTGTGTGTGTGTGTGTGTGTGTGCGTGTGTGTATGTACACTACCGGTCAAAAGTTTTAGAACACCTTATTATGGCAAGAACAGATCAAATAAGCAAAGAGAAACGACAGTCCATCATTACTTTAAGACATGAATGTCAGTCGCAAAATCCATCAAATGCTATGATGAAACTGGCTCTCATGAGGACCGCCACAGGAAATGAAGACCCAGAGTTACCTCTGCTGCAGAAGATAAGTTCATTAGAGTTACCAGCCTCAGAAATTGCAGCCAAAATAAATGCTTCACAGAGTTCAAGTAATAGACACATCTCAAGATGAACTGTGAATCAGGCTTTCATGGTCGAAATTGCTGCAGAGAAACCACAATCCCCCGACTTCAACCAAATTGAGATGGTTTGGGATGAGTTGGACAGCAGAGTGAAGGAAAAGCAGCCAACAAGTGCTCAGCATATGTGGGAACTCCTTCAAGACTGTTGGAAAAGCATTCCAGGTGAAGCTGGTTGAGAGAATGCCAAGAGTGTGCAAAGCTGTCATCAAGGCAAAGGGTGGCTATTTGAAGAATCTCAAATATAAAGTATATTTTGATTTGTTTAAAACTTTTTTGGTTACTACATGATTCCTTATGTGTTATTTCATAGTTTTTATGTCTTCACTATTATTCTACAATGTAGAAAATAGTACAAATAAAGAAAAACCCTTGAATGAGTAGGTGTTCTAAAACTTTTGACCGGTAGTGTATGTGTGTGTGTGTGTGTATGTGTGTATGTGTGTATGTGTGTATGTGTGTATGTGTGTGTGCCTATATTTAGCAGTGCGTAGCGGACTCTGTCTAGTCTGCCAGAACGTGGTGTGTGTTGGATTAAGAGTGGTCAACATGCAGGAGAACAGCTTCAGGCTGCCCCATCTCAACCATGCCTCAGTGGACTAACACACACACACACACACAACCCACCCCCTTCCCTCCCCCCTCCCCCCCACACACACACACACACACACTCCGGGGCTCTGTAGCTGAGCGCCGGTTGCCTCCCTTAGCTCAAATGAGTCTTACGACCAGTCCCGTGTTCTAGGAATAAATGAATAATCCATATCTGTCATCATCAATCAATCAATCAATCTATCAATCAGTCAGTCAGTCACTCAGGCCAAGCACTGGGCCATGCATTATACATACGGAATGGATATGAACAGCACATCAGACAGTCATTTCACATGTGTCTGGCTTATTCCTGCTGCGGTTATCAAAGTATCTGTCAGTAGCATGCATGGTGATTCTAGTAACACTTTAGACTTGCAATCCATGGAGTTTCTTTCTTTATGGGTGTGTGTGTGTCTGTGTGTGTGTGTGTCTCGTGCCTACTATTGCACACACAAGTAGAGTAGTCAGTGGTGTAAAGTACTTAAGTATATGGGTAAATGTACTTTACTTTACTATTTATATTTTTGACTACTTTTACTTCACTACATTCCTAAAGAAAATTGTATACTTTTTGCCGCATACATTTTCCCTGACACCCAAAAGTACTCATTACATTTTGAAAGCTTAGCAGGACAGGAAAATGGTCCAATTCACAAACTTATCAAGAGAACACCTCTGGTCATCTCCACTGCCTCTGATCTGGCGGACTCACTAAACACAAATGCTTCGGTTGTAAATGCTGTATGAGTGTTGGAGTGTGCCCCTGGCTATCCGTAAATAAATAAAAAACAAGAAAATGGTGCCGTCTGGTTTGCTTAATATAAGGAATTTGAAATAATTTATACTTTTACTTTTGATACTTGAGGATATTTTAGCAATTACATTTACTTTTGATACTTACGTATATTTAAAACCAAATACTTTTTGACTTTTACTCAAGTAGTATTTTACTGGGTGACCTTTTAAAAATGTATTTTATTTAACCTTTATTTAACTTTACCCTTTCACTTGAGTCATTTTCTATTAAGGTATATTTACTTTTCCTCAAGTGTGACTATTTGGTACTTTTTCCACCACTGAGAGTAGTTTTGTAAATACAGTAGATGTCCCCCTGTGTTTGTGTGTGTATTGTAAATGGACCCTGTAACCTGTCCTTAGGAATCTCCAAGTGTGACCAAGCAACACAGTTCTGTCCAACACTACGGCCTTATCTGAACCTCTCTGAACCTCTCTGAACCTCTTTCCTCCAGCACCAAGACTCGTATCTGTAAGTACTACCTATTCTGATAAAACAATGTTGATACGTAACTTTAATGCTATGACTTTTCAAGTACTGTGGGTCCTCGTTAGGCCTACAACATCTGGAAAGACAGAAGGATGTAGAAATGTGTTGCGTTTTGAGCTCAGGTTGAAATGTTGGTTGAGGTCTTCCATGTATTTCCACTTCAACTTGATAATAAGTGAATGATCATTAAAGTCATGTACAAACTGAAGCTATGTTTGTATGGGTCAATCGTGATTAGCTTGTTGGACTGAATACTCCAGCGATGGCATCTCTGGTTGTGCAGTGTGGTGGGGATTTTCTGTTTCATCAGACTAAGAGGTGCAGCTATAATTGCTTTAGCACTACCTGTTTCACTGATCTGTAGAGCGTGAAAGTTACTGACTATCTCAGCGCCGTCATTGCGTGCAGTAGAATAGCTTGTGTGTGTTTGTGTGGGTGTTTTTGTGCATGCATGCGTGCATGTGTGTGTGTGTGTGTGTTTGTGACAGACTTTGTGCAATCGTGCATGTGTGTGTGTGTGGATGTGTGTGTGTATGTATACCTTTCTTAGCACATTGAACGCATCTCTTCAAACCTCTGAGAAAGTTTCTAACAACATCACTTCAATGTCACTGACCCGTTCTAAGTGCCTGGGACCACATTTAGGCAAGCAGAACAACTCTGAGGTGAAATATGGAGATAAAATGTGTCTTCACAGCAGAAACCGCTCTGACTCAGCTGCTTCACCAGCCTGGACTCAGGGGTAGACGTAACATTATAAATGAAAATCCGGCAAACTCAAAATAGTATTATTTACATTTTAGTCATTTAGCAGACGCTCTTATCCAGAGCGACTTACAGTTAGTGAGTGCATACATTTTTCATACTGGCCCCCCGTGGGAATCGAACCCACAACCCTGGCTCTACCAACTGAGATACAGAAGTTTGGTATATTATGTATTAGTTTGTGGATGTCCATCATCCATTTTGTATGATATCTTACAAATTGTAATACGTATGTTACGAATTACAATTTGTTGTTGCTAACTTTAGCTGGGTGGCTAGTTGGCTAATGCTAACGTTAGCTAGGTGGCTAACATTAGCTTGGCTAGGAGTTAGGGTTAGGGTTAAAGTTAGGTTTAAGGTTAAGGTTAAGTTTAGGCTTAGGAGTTAGGTTAAAGAGTTAAGGTTATGGGAAATGTTAGCTAACACGCTAAGTAGTTGCAAAGTAGCTAAAAAGTAGTAAGTAGTTGCAAAGTGCAAAAATTCTAAAGATGTCCGTGATGAGATTAGAACACGCAACCTTTGGGTTGCTAGACGTTCGGGTTAAACGCCTACCGATCCACCCCGACTAACCACCCATTTTCGTTTTTGCCTTAAGCAACCTTCTGTCTTATGTAACCATACCAAACGTAACATATCATAATAATTTGACTACGTTATGTCTAGTCTATGAGACCAGGCTGGCTTCTTCACACCTCCAGCCTGCGTTCTGGGTGCGTTCCAATTGGCACTCTTTTCCCTGTAGTGCACTACTTTTGACCAGAGCCCTATTGGGTCTATGTAAGGAATAGGGTGCCATTTGGGACACAGCCTCTAGTCCTGCATCGGCTGGATTCATAATTAATGATCTACAGATTAATTATATATTTCCCTTTCACACTCTAGTAAAACCATACTTTTGTGTGACGACTTCTAGCTACTAAAGCAAGCACTACTTATTGCTTACAGTAGAGTACCCTACACACCCTGCAGCCTATCAATCAATCAATCACATTTATTTATAAAGCCCTTTTTACATCAGCAGATGTCAAAAAGTGCTTATACAGAAACCCAGCCTAAAACCCCAAACAGCAAGCAATGCAGATGTAGAAGCACGGTGGCAGTCTACACACCCTGCAGTCTATACACCCTGCACTATACACACCCTGCAGTCTACACACACTGCGGTCTAAACACCCTGCAGTCTACACACCCTGCACCCTACACACACTGCAGTCTACACCCCCTGCAGTCTACACACCCTGCAGTCTACACACCCTGCAGTCTACATACCCTGCAGTCTACACACCCTGCAGTCTACACACCTTGCAGTCTATATATCTGCAGTCTACAAACCCTAGAAGTCTAAACACCCTGCAGTCTATACACCCTGCAGTCTACAAACCCTGCACCCTACTCACCCTGCACCCTACACACCCTGCACTCTACACACCCTGCAGTCTAAACACTCTGCAGTCTACACACCCTGCAGTCCACACACCCTGCTGTCTACACACCCTGCACTCTACACACCCTACAGTCCACACACCCTGCAGTCTACACACCCTGCACCCTACACACCCTGCTGTGTACACACCCTGCACTCTACACACCCTGCACCCTAAACCCCTTGCAGTCTACACACCTTGCAGTCTACACACCCAGCAGTCTACACAACCTGTAGTCTACACGCCCTGCAGTCTACACGCCCTACACCCTACACACCCTGCACCCTACACGCCCTGCAGTCTACACACCCTGCAGTCTACACACCCTGCACCCTACACACCCTGCAGTCTACACACCCTGCAGTCTACAAACCCTGCAGTCTACACACCCTGCAGTCTACACACCCTGCAGTCTACACATCCTGCAGTCTACACACCCTGCAGTCTAAACACCCTGCAAACTACACACCCTGCAGTCCACACACCCTGCAGCATACACCCCTTGCAGTCTACACACCCTGCAGTCTACACAAACAGCAGTCTACACACCCTGTAGTCTACACACCCTGCAGTCTACACGCCCTACACCCAACACCCTGCACCCTACACGTCCTGCAGTCTACTCACCCTGCAGTCTACACACCCTGCAGTCTACACACCCTGCAGTCCACACACCCTGCAGTCTACACACCCTGCAGTCTACACACCCTGCAGTCTACACACCCTGCAGTCTACACACCCTGCAGTCTACACACCCTGCACACTACAAACCCTGCACCCTACACACCCTGCACCCTACACACCGTAAAGTCTACACACCCTGTAGTCTACACACCCTGTAGTCTACACACCCTGCACCCTACACACCCTGCTGTCTACACACCCTTTACTCTACACATCCTGAACCCTACACAACCTGCAGTCTACACACCTTGCAGTCTACACACCCAGCACCCTACACACCCTGCACCCTACACACCCTACAGTCTACACACCCTGCAGTCTACACATCCTGCACCTTACACACCCTGCAGTCTTCGCACCCTGCAGTCTAAACACCCTGCACCCTACACACCCTGCAGTCCACACACCCTGCACCATACACCCGCTTGCAGTCTACACACCCTGCAGTCTACAGACCCTGCACCCTACACCCCTTGCAGTCTACACACCTTGCAGTGTACACACCCAGCAGTCTACACACCCTGTAGTCTACACGCCCTGCAGTCTACACGCCCTACATCCTACACACCCTGCACCCTACACGCCCTGCAGTCTACACACCCTGCAGTCTACACACCCTGCACCCTACACACCCTGCAGACTACACACCCTGCAGTCTACACACCTTGCAGTCTACACACCCTGCAGTCTACACACCCTGCAGTCTACACACCCTGCAGTCTAATCACCCTGCACCCTACACACCCTGCAGTCCACACACCCTGCACCATACACCCCTTGCAGTCTACACACCCTGCAGTCTACACGCCCTGCAGTCTACACGCCCTACACCCTACACACCCTGCACCCTACACACCCTGCAGTCTACACACCCTGCAGTCCACACACCCTGTAGTCTAGACACCCTGCAGTCTACACACCCTGCAGTCTACACACCCTGCACCCTACACTTCCTGCTGTCTACACACCCTGCACTCTACACACCCTGCACACTACAAACCCTGCACCCTACACACCCTGCACGCTACACACCGTAAAGTCTACACACCCTGCAGTCTACACACCCTGCAGTCTACACACCCTGCACCCTACACACCCTACTGTCTACACACCCTGCACTCTACACATCCTGCAACCTACACAACCTGCAGTCTACACACCTTGCAGTCTACACACCCAGCGGTCTACACACCCTGTAGTCTACACACCCTGCAGTCTACAAGCCCTAGAGTCTACACACCCTGCAGTCTCCACATCCTGCACCTTACACACCCTGCAGTCTTCGCACCCTGCAGTCTAAACACCCTGCACCCTACACACGCTGCAGTCCACACACCCTGCACCATACACCCCTTGCAGTCTACACACCCTGCAGTCTACACACCCTGCACCCTACACCCCTTGCAGTCTACACACCCTGCAGTCTACACACCCTGTAGTCTACACGCCCTGCAGTCTACACGCCCTACATCCTACAAACCCTGCACCCTACACGCCCTGCAGTCTACACACCCTGCAGTCTACACACCCTGCACCCTACACACCCTGCAGACTACACACCCTGCAGTCTACACACCTTGCAGTCTACACACCCTGCAGTCTACAAACCCTGCAGTCTACATACCCTGCAGTCTACATACCCTGCAGTCTACACACCCTGCAGTCTACACACCCTGCAGTCTACACACCCTGCAGTCTACACAAACTGCAGTCTACACAACCTGTAGTCTACACAGACTGCAGTCTACACACCCTGCAGTCTACACACCCTGCAGTCACACACATATGCAGTCTACACACCCTGCAGTCTACAAACCCTGCAGTCTACATACCCTGCAGTCTACATACCCTGCAGTCTACACACCCTGCAGTCTACACACCCTGCAGTCTACACACCCTGCAGTCTACACACACTGCAGTCTACACAACCTGTAGTCTACACAGACTGCAGTCTACACACCCTGCAGTCTACACACCCTGCAGTCTACACACCCTGCAGTCACACACATATGCAGTCTACACACCCTGCAGTCTACACAACCTGCACCCTACACACCCTGCAGTCTATACACACTGCATTCTATATACCCTGCAGTCTACACACCCTGCAGTCTACACACCCTGCACACTACACTCCCTGCAGTCTACACACCCTGCAGTATACACACCCTGCACCCTACTCACCCTGCACCCTACACACCCTGCAGTCTACACACCCTGCAGTCTACACACCCTGCAGTCTACACACCCTGCACCCTACACACCCTGCAGTCTACACACCCTGCAGTCTATACACCTTGCAGTCCACACACCCTGCAGTCTACACACCCTGCACCCTACATACCTTGCAGTCTACACACCCTGCAGTCTATACACCTTGCAGTCCACACACCCTGCAGTCTACAAACCCTGCACCCTACACACCCTGCAACCTACACACCCTGCAGTCTACACACCCTGCAGTCTACACACCCTGCACCCTACAAACCCTGCAGTCTACACATCCTGCACTCTACACACCATACACTCTACACACCCTGCAGTCTACACACCCTGCAGTCTACACACCCTGCACCCTACACACCCTGTAGTCTACACACCCTGCAGTCTACACACCCTGCAGTCCACACACCCTGCACTCTACACACCCTGCACACTACAAACCCTGCACCCTACACACCGTAAGGTCTACACATCCTGCAGTCTACACACCCTGCACCCTACACACTCTGCTGTCTACACACCCTGCACTCTACACATCCTGCACCCTACACACCCAGCAGTCTACACACCCAGCAGTCTACACACCCTGTAGTCTACACGCCCTGCAGTCTACACGCCCTACACCCTACACATCCTACACCTTACACAACCTGCAGTCTTCGCAGTTCGCACTCTGCAGTCTAAACACCCTGCACCCTACACACCCTTCAGTCCACACACCCTGCACCATACACCCCTTGCAGTCTACACACCCTGCAGTCTACACACCCTGCACCCTACACCCCTTGCAGTCTACACACCCTGCAGTCTACACACCCAGCAGTCTACACACCCTTTAGTCTACACGCCCTGCAGTCTACACGCCCTACATCCTACACACCCTGCACCCTACACGCCCTGCAGTCTACACACCCTGCAGTCTACACACCCTGCACCCTACACACCCTGCAGACTACACACCCTGCAGTCTACACACCTTGCAGTCTACACACCCTGCAGTCTATATACCCTGCAGTCTACACACTTTGCAGTCTACACACCCTGCAGTCTACACACCCTGCACCCTACACACCCTGCAGTCTACAGTCTTGGTCAAAAGTTTTGAGAATGACACTGTCAGCTTCCTGCTTCCCCTGTTTGTCTCCTGGCCTCTAGAGGTCAGCTGTGTTCCCCTTTGCCTTAGTTCTTCCTCATGTGTCCTAATTAGCTTATCCAGGTCACCTGTGCCTTGTTTCCCCTTGTGTATTTTAGCTGTGTGTTTTCCCCTTGTTTCTCACTTGGTTATTGCGTCCTGACTGTGTGTCTCCTGCTTTGTCTCACCGTGTCTGTCCTAGTAAGTTTTTGAAGTTATCTTTAGTTTGTTTTTCTCCCCTCGTGGAGTTGTTTTGTTTTGCCTCCTGTTTTGGAACATTAAATCTACTTGCCTGGAGTATTGCCTTGGGTGTTTCATTTGGGTCCTACAACATCTCCTCTGTGGCTAAGGGGTAGTACCCCCAGCTCTACACTTCTGAGACCGGAGTTCTAACCCGGATTGTGACAGACACAAGTATTGGTTTTCACAAATGTGCTGCTTCAGTGTTTTTAGATATATTTGTCAGATGTTACTATGGTATACTGAAGTATAATTACAAGTATTCCATAAGTGTCAAAGGTTTTTATTGACAATTACATTACGTATTTTTTTCAAGACCTCTGCAATCCGCCATGGCATGCTGTCAATTAACTTCTGGGCCACATCATGACTGATGGCAGCCCATTCTTGCATAATCAATGCTTGGAGTTTGTCCACCCGCCTCTTGAGGATTGACCACAAGTTCTCAATGGGATTAAGGTCTGGGGAGTTTCCTGGCCATGGACCCAAAATGTCGATGTTTTGTTCCCCCGAGCAACTTAGTTATCACTTTTGCCATATGGCAAGGTGCTCCATCATGCTGGAATAGGCATTGTTCGTCACCAAACTGTTCTTGGATGGTTGAGAGAAGTTTCTCTTGGAGGATGTGTTGGTACCATTCTTTATTCATGGCTGTGTTCTTAGGCAAAAATTGTGAGTGAGCACACTCCCTTGGCTGAGAAGCAACCCCACACATGAATGGTCTCAGGATGCTTAACTGTTGGCATGACACAGGACTGATGGTAGTGCTCACCTTGTCTTCTCCGGACAAGCTTTTTTCCGGATGTCCCAAACAATCGGAAAGGGGATTCATCATAGAAAATGACTTTACCCCAGTCCTCAGCAGTTCAATCCCTGTACCTTTTGCAGAATATCAGTCTGTTCCTGATGTTTTTCCTAGAGAGAAGTGGCTTCCTCTCTGCCCTTCTTGACACCAGGCCATCCTCCAAAAGTCATCCTCTACTCTCTTTCTATACCTTAATCCTGTCTCTAACCCTCCTCTTACTCCCAAGCCCCCGAGACAAACTGCTAATCTCCCCAACCCCACCCCTCCTAAAAAACCCTCACCTCTCCCTCCTCCTCTGCCCCTCCCCCACCCAGAACCTCTTCTGTAGCCATCCTCTCCTCTCTTCGAACATCCTTCGCCCCGAAGATTTGCCCATTAATCAGCAAATAGTGCATTACCTGTGTAATTAACATTCAACTGAGTTTTCACCCAGTAATATGTCATTAGTTTATATGCAAATAATTTTGAGCGATTGCCTCATTTGGCCAACGAGTGCCATGATGTATTCGCCTGGCAGTGGGAGATGGTGACACCGCACACACGCGCACACACACACACACACACACACACACACACACACACACGCGCGCACATACACACACACAAACACACACAAACACACACACACAAGCAATGGCATTACATGATGGATGGTAAAGCCCTCTATTGCCGGGCTGTGTTTTAGGGGTATTTAAGAAGCTCTTACACACATTAAACCCAATTTAAATTCACCTCACATTTCAACCATACCTCATTCAAATACACAGGCACCTAGAATCACCTCAAATGGATTGCATACCTGACTGTCCTCTGCTCATAAGGCCTGTTCCTACCACACCTCCTCCTCATCTTCTTCCTCCTCCTCATCCTCCTCCTCCTTTTTCTTTTCCACCTCTTCCTTCCACCCTTCATCCCTTCCACCCTTCATCCCTTCCACCCTTCATCCCTTCATCCCTTCATCCCTTCCAGCCTTCATCCCTTCATCCCTGCATCCCTTCATCCCTTCCACCCTTCATCCCTTCATCCCTTCCACCCTTCATCCCTTCATCTCTTCATCCCTTCCACCCTTCATCCCTTCCACCTTCATCCCTTCATCCCTTCATCCCTTCATCCCTTCCACCCTTCATCCCTTCAACCCTTCATCCCTTCCACCCTTCATCCCTTCATCCCTTCAACCCTTCCACCCTTCATCCCTTCATTCCTTCACCCCTTCCACCCTTCATCCCTTCATCCCTTCATCCCTTCCACCCTTCATCCCTTCATCCCTTCATCCCTTCCACCCTTCATCCCTTCATCCCTTCATCTCTTCACCCCTTCCACCCTTCATCCCTTCCACCCTTCATCCCTTCATCCCTTCCACCCTTCATCCCTTCAACCCTTCATCCCTTCCACCCTTCATCCCTTCATCCCTTCAACCCTTCCACCCTTCATCCCTTCAACCCTTCATCCCTTCCACCCTTCATCCCTTCATCCCTTCCACCCTTCCACCCTTCCACCCTTCCACCCTTCATCCCTTCATCCCTTCATCCCTTCCACCCTTCCACCCTTCATCCCTTCATCCCTTCATCCCTTCATCCCTTCATCCCTTCATCATTTCATCCCTTCATCCCTTCATCCATTCATCCATTCATCCCTTCCACCCTTCATCCCTTCATCCCTTCATCCCTTCCACCCTTCCACCCTCCCTCCCTTCACCCCTTCATCCCTTCATCCCTTCCACCCTTTCACCCTTCATCCCTTCATCCCTTCCACCCTTCATCCCTTCATCCCTTCATCCCTTCCAACCTTCATCCCTTCATCCCTTCATCCCTTCATCCCTTCATACCTTCATCCTTTCATCCCTTCCACCCTTCATCCCTTCATCCCTTCATTCCTTCATCCCTTCCACCCTTCATCCCTTCATCCCTTCATCCCTTCATCCCTTCATCCCTTCCACCCTTCATCCCTTCCACCCTTCCTCCCTTCATCCCTTCCACCCTTTCACCCTTCATCCCTTCATCCCTTCCACCCTTCATCCCTTCATCCCTTCATCCCTTCCACCCTTCATCCCTTCATCCTTTCATCCCTTCATACCTTCATCCTTTCATCCCTTCCACCCTTCATCCCTTCATCCCTTCATTCCTTCATCCCTTCCACCCTTCATCCTTCATCCCTTCCACCCTTCATCCCTTCATCCCTTCATCCCTTCATCCCTTCCACCCTTCCACCCTTCATCCCTTCATCTCTTCATCCCTTCATCCCTTCATCCCTTCATCCGTTCATCCTTTCATCCCTTCATCCCTTCATCTTTTGTTTCATGACCTCTTTAACAGTGATGTCACCTCTGGACAGCTGCTGTGGTTCACTATGTGTTTAATTGAACCTGTACTATATACAGCTCACACTAGACTAGTCACTTTAGTGGTTGTGTACTGAAAAGTGTATACATTTACAGGGTGTGTGTGTGTGTGTGTGTGTTTGTGTGTGTGTGTGTGTGTGTGTGTGTGTATGTGTGTGTGTGTGCGTGCGTGCGTGTGTGCTAGTTCATTCATAATGCATCCAGTCATAGCACTGGAATGTGATTGGATGTGAAGTATGTCAGGAGCTGGTCGTCACTGCAACTCAGAGTCTGGCTTAACGAGAGATGACAGCTCACTCTGCACTGTGTGACGTGTGTGTGTGTGTGTGTGTGTGTGTGTGTGTGTGTGTTAGGTTCCTGCCGCAGGCTTTGGATAAGTTTAAACACCAGTCAGGCAGGCTAGTGGGTTGTGGGTTAGCATGACATGTTTTGATATTTCACTCAAAACATATTTAAAAACTCTAAAAAGGTTGTCTATGTTGTTTAGTGTGTTTTGAATCACAAGTATAGTGTGAGGGATCTTGAAATGAAGAGTTTATTTCCAAAAGTTTAGGGGGAAGGTTTTGCTTGGTAGTCATGGATTGGTCATTAGAATGGCAGTTAAAGTTGTGAGAACAAAATAATGAACACCAAAAGTCTTCAATCTGTTCAGATCAAGGCACTGACCTAGAATCAGTTCACTCCTCCAAATCCTTACCCATCAAATGGTGAAATGCAATAGTCTAAAGGTCATGTCTGTTCTCTGTTTGGTGCTGCTATAAGTGACCTCTAATCCAGCTATCAGTGGTGGAAATGCTAAACTGACCTTAGATCCGTGTAAAGAGCAACTTCACTACATTCACTCACTGTAAGGTTCATTGTAAGGTCTGTTGGGTTCACAGTAAGGTCAGGGTTGATGTACACAGTGTATAGGATTTATGTGTAAGTGCACAAACTCAGGGTGAGTGAGTGAAGAGTACTCTGTCTGTCAACTCTCATGAGAAACTTTCCATCCTGTCTCTGATCTATGTGTGTATGTGTTTGTCTTCCTCTGTGTGTATGTGTGTGTGTGTGTTTGTGTGTGTGTTTGTGTGTGGGGGGTGCTCTAAGTGGCCAACACTCAAGCAATATCATTATATGACAACTACCGATAGGCCTGAGTCGGAGGACTAGAGCCAGTCCATCACTGTGTCTTTGTGTTGTGTGTGAGAGAGAGTGTGTGTGCATGCGTGCGTGAGTGTGTATGTGTGTGTACATGCTTATTTGCAGTGCCTTCAGAAAGAATTCATAACCCTTGACTTCTTCCATATTTTGTTGTGTTAGAGCCTGAATTCAAATGGATCAAATAGATATTTTTTCTCACCCATCTACACACAATACCCCATAACGACAAAGTGAAAACATTTTTGCTAATTTATTGAAAATGAAATACAGAAATGTCTCATTTACATAAGTATTCACACCAATACTTTGTAGAATCACCTTTGGCGGTGACAGTTTTGAGTCGTCTGTATCAGTTTTGCACATCTGGATTTGGGGATTTTCTCCCATTCTTCCTTGCAGATTTTCTTAAGCTCTGTTAAGTTAGATGGGGACTGGCGGTGAACAGCAATCTTCAAGTCTTTCCACAGATTGTCAATGGGATTCAAGTCTGGGCTTTGGCTGGGCCACTCAAGGACTTTCACATTCTTGTTCTGAAGCCATTCCAGCTTTGCTTTGGCGGTCATTGTCCTGTTGGAATGTACATTTACGCCCCAGTCTAAGGTTGTTTGCACTCTGAAGCAGATTCTCATCAAGGACGTGCCTGTATTTGACTCCATTCATTGTTCCCTCTATCCATACCAGTCTCCCAGTCCCTGCCACCGAAAAACATCCCCATAGCATGATTCTGCCACCATCATGCTTCACGGTAGGGATGGCATTAGACGGGTGATGAGCTGTGCCTCCAGACATAGCGCTTTGCATTCAGGACAAATAGTTACATTTTTGTCTCATCAGACCAAGTTTCAAGGTTTTATGTCACATGTACAAGTGCAGTGTTTGGTTTTCGCCAGGCATAATGGGACCCACCAAAGTTGACTCAAGTTTGCCAAAAGCACCTGGAGGCACCTGGATGATCATTAATACTCTTGGAAGAATGTTCTATGGACAGATGATTCAAAAGTCTAACTTTTTGGATGACATGGGTCCCATTATGCCTGGCGAAAATCAAACACTGCATTCCATAGTAAGAACCTCATACCAACGGTCAAGCATGGTGGTGGTGGTGTGATGGTTTGGGGATGCTTTGCTGCCTCAGGACCTGGACAACTTGCCTTAACAGAAGGAACCATGAATTCTGCTCTGTATCAGATAATTCCACTGGAGAATACCAGTGTCACACCCTGGCTCTGGGACTCTATATGTTGAGCCAGGGTGTGTATATTCTATGTGTTGTTGTTCTATGTCGGGATTCTAGTTTGGTATTTCTGTGTTGGCCAGAGTGGTTCCCAATCAGAGGCAACGAGTGTCAGCTGTTGCTGGTTGTCTCTGATTGGGAGCCATATTTATACAGGCTGTTTTCCCACAATAGTTGTGGGATCTTGTTCCTTGTGGATTATTCCGGGTTGCTTGTGTTAACCTTTGGACGTCACGGTATCGTTTATTGTTTTTGTTCGTGTGTTCAGTCATTAAATAAAGTATGTTCGTTCATCACGCTGCGCCTTGGTCAACTCACTCTAACGATCGTGACAACCAGGCCATCCGTCTGTGAGCTGAAGCTAAAGCACAGCTGGGTCATGCAGCAAGACAATGATCCAAAACACACAATCTAGTCTACATGAAAATGGGTAAAAAGCTACAAATTTGAGGTTTTGGAATGGCCTAGTCAAAGTAATGACCTAATCCCAATTGAGATGTTGTGGTAGGACTTGAAAAGAGCAGTTCATGCTTGAAAACCCACAAATGTCACTGACTTAAAGCAGTTCTGCATGCAAGAGTGGTCCATAAATCCTCCACAGTGACGTGAGAGATTGATCAACAACTACAAGAAGCATTTGGTTACAGTCATTGCAGCTAAAGGTGGCACAAACAATTATTGAGTGTAAGGGGGCAATTACTTTTTCACACAGGGGCATTCGGTGTTGCAGAACTTTGTTTATGAAATAAAGGAAATAAGTACGTAATTGTAGTGCTATTTGTTCACTCAGGTTCCCTTGATCTAATATTAGGTTTTGGTTCAAGATCTGATAACATTCAGTATCAAAAAGTAGAGAAGATTAGAAAGGGGGCAAATACTTTTTCACGGCACTGTAGGTGGGTGAGGGCAGTGTGGAGAGCAATTGAGATTGGGTCATCTATGGATCTGTTGTCTTATTGATGCGGAATTAAAATCGCCGGCAACCAGAAAAGCAGCCTCTGGATGTAGGTTTTCTTGCTTGTTTATAGCCTTGCACAGTTCGTTAAGTGCCAGCTTGTTCTTTTTCTTATCCTGATCTCACAATAACAGCTGAACGCTCCCTCGGGAGGTAGAAGGGTTGGCATTTGACCATCAGGTATTCCAAGACGGGTGAACAGTGGGTCGACACGTCCACCGCGCTGGAGTTAGCACACCAGTTGGAGTTGATATAGAGGCAAACCCCTCCCCCCCTCGATTTTCCTGACTCCACTGTCCTGTCCGCCCAGCGAATGGAGAATCGATCGAGTTGGATAGCCATGGAGGGTATCTTGTCCGAGAGCCATTTTTCAGAAAAGAAAATAATATTGCAGTTTTTAGAGTCCCGTTGGTAGCAAATCCACAATTGGAGGTCATCCCATCTTATTTTTGAGTGACCAGTAGAGTGGAGGGAGGAGGTGCCCGGTTTTCCCTTCGCCTTAATTTTGCCAGGATCCCTTGCCTCTGTAACGCCACTGCTTCCTCTAGGGTAGCCCGAAAATTGTGTCGGAATAACAGAGAGCCCAGGGCAGATGATTCGAAGTAGAAGCCGGAAATGGTATAAGTGACTGCTGATCTGATGTTCAACAGTTCTTGTCGGTTGTAAGAAATAATTGCGAATACATCTCATGAAAATAGAGTAAAAATAAGCGACAAAATAATCACATAATAGCCCAGTTGGGCCGGAGCTTGCTGAACAGTGGCCATCCAGTATGGTGCCATCTTAATCCCTAGTTTTCATTGGTCGCTGGTGTATGACCGTTTCACAGAATCTTTCACTTCACGCTCTCAGAGTCTTTCACGTGACTTCTTGCAAACTCCAGGCGTGCTGTTATGTGCCTTTTTGTCCGGAGTGGCTTCCGTCTGGCCACTCTCCCATATAGCCCAGATTGGTGAAGTGCTGTACAGACTGTTGACCTTCTGGCAGGTTCTCCCATCTCAGCCAAGGAACTCTGTAATTCTGTCAGAGTGGTCATTGGGTTCTTGGTCACCTCCCTGACCCAAGTCCTTCTTGCCCAGTTGCTCAGTTTGGTCGGACGGACAGGTCTAGGCAGAGTCTGGGTAGTTCCATATTCTTTCAATTTCACAATGATGGTGGCCACTGTGCTCTTGGAAACTTTCAACACTCTAGAAATGGTTTTATACCCTTTCCCAGATATACGCCTCATCTCAGAGATGTATGGACAGTTCCTTGGACTTCATGGTATAGTTTCTGCTCGGACATGTCAGCTGTTGGATCATATATAGACTGATGTGGCTCTTTCTAAATCATGTCCAAACAATGGAATTGGCCACAGGTGGACTCCAATCAAGTTGTAGTGACATTTCAAGGATGATTAAAAAAGTAAATTGGATGCACCTGAGCTCAATTAGGAGTGTCAAAGCAAAGGGGTGTGAATATTTATGTAAATGGGAAAAACGTGTTTTCACTTTGTCATGATGGGGTAATTATTGTGTGTAGATGGGTGAGAAAAAAAAAGCTGTTTAATAGATTTTGAATTCAGGGTGTAACACAACAAAGTGGAATAGGTCAAGAGGTATAAAGACTTTCTGAAAGCACTGTACTTCCGTCTCTGTGTGTGTGTGTGTGTGTGTGTGTGTGTGTGTGTGTGTGTGTGTGTGTGTGTGTGTGTGTGTGTGTGTGTGTGTGTGTTGTTTGCGCGTGCGTGTGTGTGTGTTTGCATCTGCATGTGTGTGATCCATGGAAGGGAGGGCTCAGCCGGGAAACAAGCCTCTCCATCAGCTACCTGAGGAACAGCTTCTGACACCTGACAGTTCTCCAATATGCAAACTTTCTCACTTTATTTATTCAGTCTGTAATGTCCTCAGCTTGGGGCCAAGAGGGCATTTCTCCATCTATCTCGCTGGAGAATAAACAGCACAGCCATTTTTCCAGACGATCATTTGTCATTGGCCGATCAAAGTAGATGAGTGAAGTAACTTTTAGTTTAACATTTTTTTTTTCTACAACTTTTTGATGGATGCCCTCTAATACCAGTAAGTGCTTGTGCCACTCTCTCCACTCACTCACACTCTCCCATCCATCCATCCATCCATCCATCCATCCATCCATCCATCCATCCATCCATCCCTCTCTCTCCATCCCTCTCTCTACATATTTTCTCTCTCTCTCTCTCTCTCTCTCTCTCTCTCTCTCTCTCTCTCTCTCTCTCTCTCTCTCTCTCTCTCTCTCTCTCTCTCTCTCTCTCTCTCTCTCTCTCTCTTTGTTTCTCTCTCCCCCACTCTCTCTCCATGTCTCAGGTCTCGGGTTTGTCACTGGCAGGAGAGAAAAGTTTACAACTCCCAAAAATGGCTGAATTTACCGAGAGTAGCTCAGAGTCTGAGAATTAGTTTATAACAGAGAATTAAATAACGTTAGTTAGAGAGCCAATAAACCTACTGAAGCCGTTCATGTTTGAGCCGATCATTGCCCCAGATCAAAGAGTTTGTTCTCGTAGCAGTAACAACACAGATATGCTACCTGAAACACCTCAGCCAGAGGGTTGGCGTAGCGGTGACGCAATCTGGTGTGAGTGCGGATGCTACCAGATAATGGTTAGAGAGTATGAGTGTGTGTGTTGTAGAGAGATGGTGTCGATACGACACAAAATCCCAGCGGATGGTGGCTGTATTACATCAAGTCAGAGGTTCCTGTCAGTCTGTCTGGATGGCGATGTACGGATGTGTCACTAATCCTTATGAAGGACTTCCTGGCAGAAGACGTTACTCGACCAGTCAGCAGCCGGTATGGAAGTTAAATAATTGCTGAAATTTTGCTTGATTATAAATTGTTTAAAGTTAACATCAGTAGTGGGTAGGTGCTCAATAAATATAATCAGTAACCTATAATGATGTTTATCACCAGCGCTGTTTGGAGCGATGGTAACACATTTACCTTTTGATTCCACGACCGGAGTTCGAATCGCAGACAGCATCATGATTCATGAAATCTCATTCTAACCAATAATGGGGCGTGCTCATTATAAATGCATTGTGATTTAGTTTCGGTATCTGACTAACTTTTCTTATGATTTTGTTTGCAGAGCATGCAGGCAGAATTGGACGAGGTGTACGGCGTGTCATCCCTGCATGTGTTGTTTCTTCCATAAGGCGTGCATACACAGAGAAGCAAGTGGCATTTACATAGGGTTTGAGTTTGAATAAAAGCAGTTCATTTAGTAAATCTAGCCTACTGTAATTTTTTTCAAGACATAGGCCTAATACCTGTGCCTTATGTAAAAATAGTATTAGTTAGCTTGTCCACTATAACAACAGGTTGAAGCATAACCAGAAAAACATGCTTTGAAGAAATAACTACTTTCAACGCGCACTGACCCCTTGTCCCTGTTGCTAGAGTAGTGACTTCAACCAGCTTTGGCTGCCATCTATTGGAAAGGAATGGTAACTACACTGGGCAGCTAGTTGGCAGAGTCAAAGGAGACTTTAATAATATATGCCATTTAGCAGAGGTCTTTATCCAAAGCGAAGTGGGTACATGGTAGTGGAAACAGGATTACAAAATACATAGTCAATTACAGGGTTATTAAAGTGTTTTTACAAATTCCAATGAAACAAGAAGAGGATTCACATGAAAGGATTATGATTGAAAGTCATTGCCTCATGCAAAACATCAATAGACAAACAACACTAGCATACCTTAAAGGGGCAAACAGCAGTTGCTACATCTATTTTTGCACTTATAAATTCATGATATGTAACCATTGATTCTTGAAGAATATAACTAATAAATGCCTCATGAGCTTAGTTCAACTGTCGTACCCCATCAGAACCCCAAATAGAAGCTTGTTTTACTCCAATGTTTGTAAACAATGTAAATGTAAACAAAGACTATTATAGACTCAAAACATGGTTCAAACTATAATTGTGACATCATGGATGGTCAGTCCTTGCATCCATAGCTCTGTCTATGCATTTGAGAGTGGTTATATTTATCCAGCCCCATCCCTCAGCTTTTTACTGACAGAGGAACAGGAAGGATACTTTTTTTATTGTTTCTACTGCTGATTTCCACTTTAAGACGTTAAGTTGCAGATTAAATACACACCAAAATATGTTACTGATATTAAAAAAATATCACATCACTCAGACAGTTAGTGAATACACAATATGCAGCACAGCAAACAATCAATCAATCAAATGTATTTTACAAAGCCCTTTTTACATCAAAATAATAACCACAGTGGTTATAGAGGGTGCAACAGTTCAACACCTCAGGAGCAAATGTCAATTGTCTTGTCATAGCTGAACATTCAAAGGTCGAGACAGCAGGTCCAAGAGAGAGAGAGTCGAGACAGCAGGTCTGGGAGAGAGAGAGTCGAAACAGCAGGTCCGGGAGAGAGGGAGAGAGAGAGTTGAAACAGCAGGTCTGGGAGAGAGGGAGTTGAAACAGCAGGTCTGGGAGAGAGGGAGAGAGGGAGTTGAAACAGCAGGTCCGGGAGAGAGGGAGAGAGAGAGTTGAAACAGCAGGTCTGGGAGAGAGGGAGAGAGGGAGTCGAAACAGCAGGTCTGGGACAAGGTAGCACGTCCGTTGAAACGGATAAAAAAATCAGTGGAAAAACAAGTCCACTCCGATTCCCTTGATGGATGGGTGTATCTTTGAATTCGCTGCTGAATGTCCTACTCCTTCTCCATTTTCTGAAAACCAGACCGCTCCCCCAAAGTGACCACCACTCTCTCTCTTTGGGCACTCTGGTCCTAGAGCCAGATATACGTTACACAAATCATATTAGGTAATTTCTCTCTATATGTCTACATCTGACATAATAGACTGCTAAAAAAAATAAAGGGAACATTTAAACAACACAATGTAACTCCAAGTCAATCACACTTCTGTGAAATCAAACTGTCCACTTTGGAAGCAACACTGATTGACAATAAATTTCACATGCTGTTGTGCAAATGGAATAGACAACAGGTGGAAATTATAGGCAATTAGCAAGACACCCCCAATAAAGGACTGGTTTTGCAGGTGGTGACCACAGACCACTTCTCAGTTCCTATGCTTCCTGGCTGATGTTTTGGTCACTTTTGAATGCTGGCAGTGCTTTCACTCTAGTGGCAGCATGAGACGGAGTCTACAACCCACACAAGTGGCTCAGGTAGTGCAGCTCATCCAGGATGGCACATCAATGCGAGCTGTGGCAAGAAGGTTTGCTGTGTCTGTCAGTGTAGTGTCCAGAGCATGGAGGCGCTACCAGGAGACAGGCCAGTACATCAGGAGACGTGGAGGAGGCCGTAGGAGGGCAACAACCCAGCAGCAGGACTGCTACCTCCGCCTTTGTGCAAGGAGGAGCAGGAGGAGCACTGCCAGAGCCCTGCAAAATGACCTCCAGCAGGCCACAAATGTGCATGTGTCTGCTCAAACGGTCAGAAACAGACTCCATGAGGGTGGTATGAGGGCCCGACGTCCACATGTGGGGGTTGTGCTTACAGCCCAACACCGTGCAGGATGTTTGGCATTTGCCAGAGAACACCAAGATTGGCAAATTCGCCACTGGCGCCCTGTGCTCTTCACAGATGAAAGCAGGTTCACACTGAGCACGTGACAGACGTGACAGAGTCTGGAGACGCAGTGGAGAACGTTCTCCTGCCTGCAACATCCTCCAGCATGACCGGTTTGGCGGTGGGTCAGTCATGGTGTGGGGTGGCATTTCTTTGGGGGGCCGCACAGCCTTCCATGTGCTCGCCAGAGGTAGCCTGACTGCCATTAGGTACCGAGATGAGATCCTCAGACCCCTTGTGAGACCATATGCTGGTGCGGTTGGCCCTGGGTTCCTCCTAATGCAAGACAATGCTAGACCTCATGTGGCTGGAGTGTGTCAGCAGTTCCTGCAAGAGGAAGGCATTGATGCTATGGACTGGCCCGCCCGTTCCCCAGACCTGAATCCAATTGAGCACATCTGGGACATCATGTCTCGCTCCATCCACCAACGCCACGTTGCACCACAGACTGTCCAGGAGTTGGCGGATGCTTTAGTCCAGGTCTGGGAGGAGATCCCTCAGGAGACCATCCACCACCTCATCAGGAGCATGCCCAGGCATTGTAGGGAGGTCATACAGGCACGTGGAGGCCACACACACTACTGAGCCTCATTTTGACTTGTTTTAAGGACATTACATCAAAGTTGGATCAGCCTGTAGTGTGGTTTTCCACTTAAATTTTGAGGGTGACTCCAAATCCAGACCTCCATGGGTTGAGAAATTTGATTTCCATTGATCATTTTTGTGTGATTTTGTTGTCAGCACATTCAACTATATAAAGAAAAAAGTATTTAATAAGATTATTTCATTCATTCAGATCTAGGATGTGTTATTTTAGTGTTCCCTTTATTTTTTTGAGCAGTGTATAATACTCTTACCATTGGCACAGCGGTCAACGATGCCGTGTAGGAGCTCAGACCGGAAACACCATGTCTTCTCCTCCTTGATGGGTTCACCACAAACGCCCTGGCAGCCTTGGAGAACTCTTGCTTGAAACTGAGCACTCCCTCCTTTGTTGTATCCTACTGTCTGTCCAACAATTAATTGTGGTCCAAGGCAGCCACTTGGAGTCTTATGACCATCCCCTGCTGGCCGAACGTATTCCTCTTGGGCACGTATTTAGTGTACAGGGCATGTACACTCTTGAGTTCACCTGTCTGAACACACTTCGTCACTTACAAAATAAAATATCTAATTAATTTAACTAGAGATTAATATGTAGGCTACTACTATTATACTGCTACTGATTTTATTAAATTGGTTGTAGTTATTCACATAGAAATGCACAAAAAAATAAAACAAGGTTTTGAAAAATGTGCTTATTAATTTACACAAAATGTTGCAGTATATGTACAGAAATCGTTATACATTTTCTTACCTTTTCGAGATCCTTCAACAATCTTGGGTTGAGGACGAATTTCCTCACTGCCTCGTAAGCTGCCGACGATGTGTTCAACCAGGGTCGTGTTCCCTCTTCTTCAGGTGTGTAGGGGGGGTGCTTACAGCAGTTGAGTGTGTCTCCAGTGACCCACTCAACTTTTCTTTTAGCACCTGGACACTCCCACCAGCAGTGGCAGCACAGTACCACAAGTGGTGTGTTAATGCCCTCACCCATGGCAGTACCTGAGACACGGGGAATAAATGAGACCCCTGAGTCACTGACTTGAATCATCATAATCATATAGTTCTGATTTTACTATAAAATATATGACAGCACCTCTGGCTTCCCAATGGCCACCAGCTGTTTCCTCACATCTTTGGCAATGTGCCACAGGTCATACTCATGCCAGATATCAGCATGTGAGTCCCTCAAGTGCACCCTCATATTTGGATGCCTGTCAGTGGCCAGGGTTTCAATACTGCATCCATGGGCCTGTTAGCAATAATGATTGCATTATTATTATCATACGTCCTCCTCATACTTCCACCAAATACACACTTACAACCCTTAGACTAGCTACAACATATACAGTGAGGGAAAACAGTATTTGATCCCCTGATGATTTTGTAAGTTTGCCCACTGACAAAGAAATGATCAGTCTATAATTTTAATGGTAGGTTTATTTGAACAGTGAGAGACAGAATAACAACAAAAAAATCCAGAAAAAACGCATGTCAAAAATGTTATGAATTGATTTGCATTTTAATGAGGGAAATGAGTATTTGACCCCCTCTCAATCAGAAAGATTTCTGGCTCCCAGGTGTCTTTTATACAGGTAACGAGCTGAGATTAGGAGCACACTCTTAAATGGAGTGCTCCTAATCTCAGCTTGTTACCTGTATAAAATACACCTGTCCACAGAAGCAATCAATCAATCAGATTCCAAACTCTCCACCATGGCCAAGATCAAAGAGCTCTCCAAGGATGTCAGGGACAAGATTGTAGACCTACAGAAGGCTAGAATGTGCTACAAGACCATCGCCAAGCAGCTTGGTGAGAAGGTGTCAACAGTTGGTGTGATTATTCGCAAATGGAAGAAACACAAAAGTACTGTCAATCTCCCTCGGCCTGGGGCGCCATGCAAGATCTCACCTCGTGGAGTTGCAATGATCATGAGAACGGTGAGGAATCAGCCCAGAACTACACGGGAGGATCTTGTCAATGATCTCAAGGCAGCTGGGACCATAGTCACCAAGAATACAATTGGTAACACACTACGCCGTGAAGGACTGAAATCCTGCAGCGCCCGCAAGGTCCCCCTGCTCAAGAAAGCACATATACAGGGCCGTCTGAAGTTTGCCAATGAACATCTGAATGATTCAGAGGAGAACTGGGTGAAAGTGTTGTGGTCAGATGAGACCAAAATCGAGCTCTTTGGCATCAACTCAACTCTCCGTGTTTGGAGGAGGAGGAATGCTGCCTATGACCCCAAGAACACCATCCCCACCGTCAAACATGGAGGTGGAAACATTATGCTTTGGGGGTGTTTTTCTGCTAAGGGGACAGGACAACTTCACCGCATCAAAGGGACGATGGACGGGGCCATGTACCGTCAAATCTTGGGTGAGAACCTCCTTCCCTCAGCCAGGGCATTGAAAATGGGTCGTGGATGGGTATTCCAGCATGACAATGACCCAAAACACACGGCCAAGGAAACAAAGGAGTGGCTCAAGAAGAAGGACATTAAGGTCCTGGAGTGGCCTAGCCAGTCTCCAGACCTTAATCCCATAGAAAATCTGTGGACGGAGCTGAAGGTTCGAGTTGCCAAACGTCAGCCTCAAAACCTTAATGACTTGGAGAAGATCTGCTAAGAGGAGTGGAACAAAATCCCTTCTGAAATGTGTGCAAACCTGGTGGCCAACTACAAGAAACGTCTGACCTCTGTGATTGCCAACAAGGGTTTTGCCACCAAGTACTAAGTCATGTTTTGCAGAGGGGTCAAATACTTATTTCCCTCATTAAAATGCAAATCAATTTATGACATTTTTTACAAGCGTTTTTCTGGATTTTTTCGTTTTTATTCTGTCTCTCACTGTTCAAACAACCTACCATTAAAGGTATAGACTGATCATGTCTTTGTCAGTGGGCAAACGTACAAAATCAGCAGGGGATCAAATACTTTTTTCCCTCACTGTAGGTTAGGCTATAGCTTACCTCAATGTGTTGCAGGCATCCCTCCGTCTCCAACAAGTAGCTGTTCTTCACTTCAGTCACATGCCCAGGCTCCTGGGCGAGGATCAGGTGGGAAGCAGAGTCCAGGATGGTGTAAGAGCCAAAGGAGGCACAATGGCCTGGCGAATCACACCGTGCGACTCCAGATACGATCAGTGGACTGTCACCAATTGTAGCTAGAATGGCCTCTGTGTGCTGGGTCCACATGTAGTTAACTTTTGGCACAATGTAGATGCGCTGTTGATTTACGAACTGTCGCAGCGACATGGACATCAGGCTGAGGAGGTGACATGTTTCCACAAAAGTGGAGTGGGAGCTGCCAGTAAGGAAGACCACTGATGGCACCAAGAGATTCCCTGCAAACAACTTTCCCACTCTGGTCTGGGACTCCCACTTCCTCCTGTGGCCCACAACACACTCTGTCTCCATGATGGCAAAACCATTTATTTTCAGGGATGAACTGATGACACCTGCTCGACATCGTGGCTCATGGCAGACATTGAACAACTCCTTCAGCTTGCTATCAAAGACTATGTATTTCGGATCTTGCACACACTCTTCGATATTGGCTCGCATTGTGGTGATTGTGATTCTGAGCTCTAAGGTTCATACAGCGAGTCCTGGTCTTCACTGATCTCACTCTCACTCTCCGTCAGCTCCATCTGTGGCGTACAGGGGCAGGACTCGATTGTATACTGATGGTCGTGAGCGCAATCTAGCTGAGCCTCGAGCTCTTTAGTGATGGTCCCGGTGGACCTCTTCTCCACCGCAGTACAGGAACACTTTGGCACCCAGGGGTCAGTTTGGCATGCTGTACTAACTGTTCTTTCCTTTTGGTAGAAAACAATTAAAGCATCTATTAGGCTATAGATATATTCAAGAATCACTGCATATACTGTATATTGTCCATTTTATATCCAAAATGGCCTCAGGGATGAGAGTGTCTTGAAATAAATGATAGCCTTAGAAATAACACAGTCTCCTCCAGGATGAATTCCTTTTCAGGGATGAAGATGCAATCCTGAAAACAAACACACGTTTTGTTTAGACAACTGAACCCAAATATATCAGTTGGTTTTAACAAGCTACCTGTCTTGTAGGCTATGTCAACACACGCACACACACACACGCATGCACGCACGCACGCACACACACCACACACACACACACACACACACACACACACACAGCAAATACAGGGACATTTATTTTTCAGCAAACATTAGCTATGTCAACTTCAGTCTAGCTAAATAAGGTTGAGCTAACAAAACATTCCAAAAACAAATCTGTCAACAAAATGTGTTACGGTACTTGACTATCTGAGTTGGAAGCTACCTACAGTAACTACCTTATAACAGGGCTACACAGAGAAACTGTGTTGCAATTTTAGTTGCAGTTGAGTTACTTGCTAACGTTAGTTGCTGGGGGGTGTTACACAAAACATGCAATTAGCCAGTTACAGTTGAAGTCGGAAGTGTACATACACTTAGGTGGTTCTTCAACCACTCCACAAATGTATTGTTAACAATCTATAGTCGGTAGGGACATCTACTTTGTGCATGACACAAGTAATTTTTCCAACAATTGTTTGTGACAGATTATTTAACTTATAATTCACTGTATCACAATTCCAGTGGGTCAGAAGTTTACATACTCTAAGTTGACTGTGCCTTTAAACAGCTTGGAAAATTCCAGAAAATGAGTAAATTGAAGGTGTACCTGTGGATGTATTTCAAGGCCTACCTTCAAACTCAGTGCCTCTATGCTTGACACCATGGGAAAATCAAAAGAAATCAGCCAAGACCTCAGAATAAATTTTGATGGCATCATGAGGAAGGAAAATTATGTGGATATATTGAAGCAACATCTCAAGACATCAGTCAGGAAGTTAAAGCTTGTTTTAAAATGGGTCTTCCAAATGGACAATGACACCAAGCATACTTCCAAAGTTGTGGCAAAATGGTTTAAGGACAACAAAGTCAAGGTATTGGAGTGGCCATCACAAAGCCCTGAGCTCAATCCTATATAACAACATGCAGCCACTTCTTCAAAAGTTGTGTGTCCTTGGGCAGCCGATGGTAGCTAACTGGGGGATGTTTTTGGAGCTATTTCCTACAGCCTGGTGCTATACAGTTCATGTTTTGAATTACTACTTGTTGTTGCCAACTTTGTTGTCTGCACCTAACCTCAGTCTCTTCGATTCACTCAATGCACGAAAACTCAATACCACAGACAATTAGCTGATTCCTGCCAGGGGCACAGGTTAATCGAGGTAATTTGTACATGTAGGTTGGGTAAAGTGACTATGCATAGATAATAAACAGCGAGTAGCAGCAGTGTAAAAACAAAAGAGGGGGTCAATGAAAAAGTCCTGGTGGCCATTTGATTAATTGTTCAGCAGTCTTATGGCTTGGGGGTAGAAGCTGTTAAGGAGCCTTTTGGACCTAGACTTGGCGCTCCAGTACTGCTTGCCGTGCGGTAGCAGAGACAACAGTCTATGACTTGGGTGACTGGAGTCTTTGACAATTTTTTGGGCCTTCCACTGACACCGCCTAGTATATAGGTCCTGGATGGCAGGAAGCTTGGCCCCAGTGGCAGATGCTTACGCCCATCCGCCATCCCTGTCCACAATGCCCTAGTAAAACCGAAACCTACTGTTGCCCCTAGTGGCCAGTTTCCACGTCATCTCCCAACGTCCTCAGACATGGATGGATGTCAAATACTGACTTGTATCATGGGTGACCAGGCTGTTCCCATCAGCTGGTTTAATCTGCCTAATGTCAGTCCATCACCCTAGTGTGTGTGGGAGAATGTGTGTGTATGGAAGGATAGTGGGAGAGAGAGAGAGTGTGTGTACTGTGGGTTCTCTTAATATAGGAACAGGAAGGTCATGGAAATGACAAGTACCTTGCAGTAGTCTGAACTGCAATCAACTCAGCTAGGACTCTGCTTCAAATCTAACAATTATCCTAAAAACTAAATAAGTTGATAATTGGTAGGTACCTCTGAAATTGCAGCTCTGGGACTATTCAAGCTCCCCACCACATTCTGAAGTTGCCCTTGAAGTTACACTTCTGCATGATCATTAACTCTGTTCTGCTGTGTTGGTTTTGGGCCTTGGGATTGTGTGAGGACGTATCAGTGCTGTATGTGTCTGGGATAATAAGCCTGTAATTAAGCAGCTGTGTTGCTACAGTAGACTCTCTCCGTCTCTCAGAGTCTTGTTCAGCGTCCTCATCTCTTATTTAAGATGGCCTCCGATGCTCCAAACGCTGC